>NC_134485.1:304639321-304684321 GCF_040206685.1 Ascaphus truei | reverse complement strand
ATGCTAACCAATATAACAATGGAATAGCTGTGAATAGGCACTAAATGTCATGAAGGTTCTACTGAAACACAAATCAAAACCCTCCTGGATAGTATTAAGATACTGTAAAAATATATGAATAATAAAAAATCAAAAAAATCAAAAAAAATTAAAAAAAGGAAAAAAAATATGTACTGTATATAAAAATAAAAATGAAAATGAAAAATAATAAGAAAAATTAAACTAAACCAAGGGTCCATATATAGGATCTGGCTGCTCTCCGCAAGGACCAACGAACTCCCAGAAATCTGCGAACAACAAGAAAAGAAAGCACCCGATCCTAGTGCAGCATGAAAAAATACAATTTAATAAAAATGGATAGAACCAACAAATCCAAACTCACAAACAAATAAAAGGTTAAAGCATGTAATGAGTATACTCATTCGCCAACCGCCCACGATATGCCTCTGCTTGCGCGCCAATCTCTCCGTCTGTGTAGTCCAGGCTCTTCTGAACCGACATCCGGCAGGGGATACAGGAATGAGACAGCCACAGTGTGACCCGGAAGTCCTCCACACTTTCAGGGATCCCCTGATGAAATCACCGTGAGAGTGAAGAAACGCATAGGGAAGAGTGTTTTTTAGCTGCTGTTACACTGCTGTTATATTTTTATACACATTTATCACTGCCCATTCACCACGGACACTTGTGGGACATTGGAGAGACTTCTCTGATTATCCCTTGCCTTGCGGGGTCACGAGCAACAGACCTCATATCCGGATTATACTGAAAGTGTGGAGGACTTCCGGGTCACACTGTGGCTGTCTCATTCCTATATCCCCTGCCGGATGTCGGTTCAGAAGAGCTGGGACTACACAGACGGAGAGATTGGCGCGCAAGCAGAGGCATATCGTGGGCGGTTGGCGAATGAGTATACTCATTACATGCTTTAACCTTTTATTTGTTTGTGAGTTTGCATTTGTTGGTTCGATCCATTTTTATTAAATTGTATTTTTTCATGCTGCAATATATGCTCAATATATAAATATAACAAATATTCATCTTTGTTTCAAGGCCTACAGCAGCGGCAGCTCTTATTCGAGCAAAAGCCGCTGGCTGTATGTGGCTGGGAAGCGGGTAGCCGCGGCGCGTGGCGGCGCACTGTGACGTCACAGTCACAAGCGCGCCCGGCTTCCCCGTCTTCCCTGGCTTCCCCAGGCTTCCCCGACACCCCTGGAGATCAAATCAAGGTAAGCGGGGCTGCGGGGAAGCAGAGGGGCAGAGCAGAAGCCGGGCTCGGGGTCCGGAAGCATAGTAAATTGCGCGCGAGTTGGAGGGGGGGTGCGTGGGGGAAACGCGGCGGCGCGCGGTTATTACTGGCGGCAGCTGGGGTAGATCCCGGCATGCCGCCGGCATTTAGTGCGATAAAGTATGTCGCTACTGTATATAACCTGAATGTGAACGCCTAATAAACAGGAGAGATTTTTGACGCACACTGGTGTCAGACTCAATTATTTCTCCTCCGAGCTGCTCGTACTTTTCCAGGGCTGTAACAGTGGGAAATCCTTCGAAGGTGTTCGATCCGATGTACTGGAGATGATCCCTACCTTACGGACGTAGAGGATTCGATTATTAAGATATATATATATATATATATATATATATATATATATATATATATATAAACACATAGACACACACACAGAGAGTGAGAGTGTGTGTGTGTGTATATATATACAGTAGCGACATATCTTATTGCACTAAATACCGGCGGCATGCCGGGATCTGCCCCAGCTGCCGCCAGTAATGCACGTGCGCCGCCGCGTTCCCCCACTCACCCCCCCTCCTCCATCGCGCGCAATTTACACACCCTTCCGGACCCCTGTACCCCATCTGCTCTGCCACTCTGCTTCCCCGAACCCCCGCTTACCTTAATTTCATCTCCAGGGGTGTCGGGGAAGCCTGGGGAAGCCGGGGAAGACGGGGAAGCCGGGCGCGCCTGTGACTGTGACGTCACAGTGCGCCGCCACGCGCCGCGGCTACCCGCTTCCCAGCCACATACAGCCAGCGGCTTTTGCTCGAATAAGAGCTGCCGCTGCTGTATATATATATATATATATATATATATATATAATCTCTCTGCAGACAGAATACATGCAAATGAGCATACACACACACACATATACATACATAAATACATACATACATACATACATACATACATACATACATACATATATATATATATAAAAGTATCAACACCAAGCTGTAAAATATATCTACATATATATATATATATATATATATATATATATATATATATATATATATATATATATAAACACATAGACACACACACAGAGAGTGAGAGTGTGTGTGTATGTATGTATATATATATATATATATATATATATATATATATATATATATATATATATATATAATCTCTCTGTATATGGATATCTATCTATCTATCTACCTATCTATCTATCTATCTATCTATCTATCTATCTATCTATCTATCTATCTATATATATAGAGAGAGACATATAGACACAGAGAGAATATATATGTATATCTATCTATGTATATATCTATATATATATACACAGTGTTCGACAAACCTATACATTTGCTCACCCCGGGCGAGTGGATTTAACATCGTGGCGAGCTCCTATTGGCCCAAGCAGCACACGTTAGGTACTAGGTGGCGAGTAGATTTTTTTGTGTGGCGAGTAGATTTTTTGGTGATTTGTCGACCACTGTATATACATATATATATATATACACACACACACACATACCGAAAAAATATATTTATAGACACTGAGATATCTTGTTTTTGTTGTAAATTTTGATACATGATTACATGTCAACATGAAGTATGAATGTATTATTCCCCAAAAATTTCATACATGTTCTATAGTAATTGACACATTACATGAAACACTAGGTCATGTGTTATGTGAAATTTAATGTTGTTGTATAACAATAATAGTGTCATAACATGACACTCAACATTCGAATACTGAAGCTGACAGTTAGCATACTTACCAAGACATAAGTGAATGTCATAGTCATTAACATGCACTGTATGGCATAATGTCTTTTCACTATACAACAGATGAATAATTGTGTATAATATATTAGCAAACATGCCTTACCTAATTCTGTGAAGGAGCATTTGTAAACATTCATATGTGTGAAAGGACATAATTTCATCTTTGCAACCATCTCTACATGATCATACATACACTATGCAGGAATGAGTATGCATTAAACAACAAAACAACACAAAAGAATGCAGTGAACTCTGTTATTTATTTATTTTTGGACTTTTGAGAGCGAGTCACAGGCCTGCTTGTTGGCTGTTGTGATCGCCTTCTCACTGTGCCAAGTACTCTAGGTCTAACATTTGCACTTGCTGTGGCCTGTGGTAAATCCGGTGCACTTGCTGTGGCCTGTGGTAATTCTGGTGCACTTGATGTGGCCTGTGGTAGTTCGGGGGCACTTGTGGGGGCCTGTGGTAATTCGGGGGCACTTGTGAGTGCCTGTGGTAGTTTGGAGGCACTTGTGGGGGCCTGTGGTAGTTCGGGGGCACTTGTGTGGGCCTGTGGTAGTTCGGGGGCACTTGTGGGGGCCTGTGGCACTGGTTCAGCACTTGCGATACATTGAAACACTGGTGGTGAAGTTTCTTGTGTGTTTGGTTTCTTTTTCTTCCAAAAGCTGGTTATTTGTAATGGTTCACCAATCTTTCTTTTGTGTGTCTCCTTTGCAGGTGTCGATTCAATATTTGGAACAGATGATGGCAACGCTTCTATGTTGACAGGGACCTGCACAGAAGTTACACCAATTGTACCTGAAACATCCTGAAGTGGTGAATAAAGAAGTGATGGGTCGGGAGAAAAGTTAGCACCACGGAAATATCCATCCTCTGATGGGTTAAACTGGAATTCGTGCTCTCTTGCTGTACTCCTAAAAAAATTGGCTTGGCTTACATTCAGAACTAGTACCTGTAATGTGTTGTTTAGATTTTGGAGTTCTTTAGGAATTTGTATGATGACATTTTATATGTGTGTCATTTCTGATATCATCCTTTCATGCATCCTTTCATGCAGTGACATCATCCTTTCATGCAGTGAGATCATTTCAGAATGTCGACGAATATTCGTTCTTCCGAAGCTGCAATTGCCGAGAAAGTGTCACGAGCAGGAGGACTTGAATGCTGTGTTAATCCAGGAGTGTCAACAACTTCATGTTCACTTGATTCAATTTGTCCTTGAACAGCAAGATCTGGTTCTACAAAATACAAAATAAATGATCAACTTACATGGAACATTCACATTGTTTCATTCAATAATGATAGTTGTTCTCATAGTGTAACACATTACATGTTGACATTATATCAAATGTTTTAACAATAAATGATTCAATAATTTTACCACAGTTACAAACGTCTCAAGTCAGTGTGAATGATTAGTGAATGGAAGATTGTTGTTACATCACAACTAATACTTGGTACTTCAAAACGCACACACAAAATACATGTTGTCTAATGAAACCGTACAGCTCCTCAGGTTCATTAATTAACTATTCATAAGTTCATCACATGTGAAAGTCTCAAATTAAAAACAATGTACATTGTCATGGTAATGTACATATTATATTGTGTGTACGTCAGACACTCACCTTCTATTCCTGCTGACGACACTGAGGATGCAGGTGTGGACACGTCTTGTGGCGGAGCTGGCACAGGTGACCCAGGAGATGGCGGAGCAACTAGATTGAAGAAAAACATCATAAGCTTACATTATGGGAAATAGGTACACATGACAGTATCTGTAGTGGGAGTACTGATGTTAAACTATCAGTATTATTTAACGAAATAACAATGATATGCTTAGCTCCATCTGTAGATGATCCATCTTTACACAAATGTACATGTTAACATGATGAATATACATCTTATTTAAAGCGTACAACATACATACTATCTTAATGCAGATATGTATGAAGGGATGTGTAATACAATTAAATTGACAGTTCTACATACACTGGATATATTACTTATTATTATACTGTAGGCACAATAAGTGATATCACAGCCATGAATGCAAACAATACTCTATGCTTACAATTCGGAACATCATTGTTGCACATTGTACGATATTACTTATAAATCAGTATGAACATTTAGGAGATGCAGGGGTAGCGCTGCATGTGGCTGACACTCAGCACCATGCAGTCTCTCGCTCACAGATGCTACTGGTGTGAGAAGGTGGGGTATCAGTAAGGCTACAATAGTTAATTAAAACACTAATGACAAAGCAACTTTGTCAGATTTCGTGTAAAGCTTGTTGAAAGTTGTCATCGAATTCTCATTTCAAATGACTGTCATGAACTTTTATTGACATTGTCACCTTCTACCACCTCTCCCCCCTCCCCCAACACTTTCACCCAACCATGACCCCATGAATTCCCTCTTCCACCCCCTGTTTACCTCTCTGCTATGATTATATATTTGTTGCAGTTGTTTTCACACACAGATACATGAGCGTACTTACAATATAGAGTTCGCTATATATTAACACTATGTAATTATATATGGTACATGTTCGTATTTCTGCTCACATGATGCAAGATCAACACAAAACAGCATTATTGACTAATAATGTAATGTCTGTGTGAAAGTTCCTAGTGTTCGCCTTTGAGTTAACAATATTACAGGCAGGACATTATTATGCAATAAGGCCATGTTTAGAGGTGTTACATAGATACACCAATAAATATATTATAGATATAGATAGAGGGATTAATACAATACTTTATTAGTTATTTCTCCTTGCATACACACTATAACCAACACTGATGACACACATTAATGTGACAAAGGCTGACTGCGGGTATGCATGTTAACCCTGTGTGTGCTTAAAACTGTGACCATACTGAAAGCTTAAACCTAGAGGGGAAACATGTTGAACGGTTTGTAAAGTAAAAGGTGGGACTGTGTGCTCATGAATGCATATCATTACACATAATCCCTTCCTGAAGTTCAAGTGCTGTGTGCTGGCTCATAATGGTGTAAGGCAGGATTGCAGACAGAATACATGCAAATGAGCATACACACACACACATATACATACATACATACATACATACATACATACATACATACATACATACATACATATATATATATATAAAAGTATCAACACCAAGCTGTAAAATATATCTACATATATCTACATATATATATATATATATATATATATATATATATATATATATATGTTTATATTTATTTTATTGGTGACATTTAGTGGGGACAATTGATATTGACATTTTGATACGACACGTGTAGTACAGTAAGATTGTTCAACTGGTGGGAATGGATTTTCGTATATACCAATATCTCGGTCCCCAGGCAAACCCTCCAGGACGACAGGCACAAATTTCGCACGCACCTGCTCCTCCAATGGAGTTAGCATTAGAGCTGGTGCTGGTCGACCGCCTCCAGTGGCACAAGCATGCATCCGTTATGCTTGGATTTTTTTTTAATATTGCCCCTCACGTCATCAAATCTCTTCTTACAATTCGTGTGGGTCCTGACACTATTCCCACACACAGACACAGACAATCTAATCTGCTCCCAAATTTCTTTCTTCACGGGAGAACTTGTCCGTCCTTGAAATACATAACAATTATGGTAAGTTAATATGTTATTTAATGACGAATATCAATTAATTCTGCTAAGAGTTGAAAGAGATTGATAACATGCTGGTTTAGGTTCAAGATGTGTGGCACGTGACTATTACAATTATGTGGAGACATACAAAGCTAAGGAAGCTTGCGTGAATGTTCAATGAACATACAAAATCAATTTTTAGGGATTCATATTTTCAGTGTAAACAATCAAGGATAATGTGTGTAACAATCTACTATCATTGATAGATATTAAAGATTATTAGATGTCAATCAACACATGTGACATCAGATACGATACAAAATTTTGGAACAATCAATGCAAAGATTGACTTACCTACTAAATGCCCATACAGAATGTCATACTGCTCCAAAATCCCCGTCATAAGAACTCTGTTTTCCACCTCATTGAAACGGGGATTACGTGGCCGCTCCACACGTTTCTTCCAAGCACGTACAGCCACAGAGCTTGGCTGCTGCTGGCTGGACTCTCCTTCTTCCAATGGAAGAGCCTCCAAAAGTTATGCACCACAAGACACCCCACCATCACCAGACACCCCACCACCACCAGACATCCCACAACCACCAGACACCCCACCACCACCAGATACCCCACCACCACCAGACACCCCAACACCACCAGACACCCCACCACCACCAGACACCCCACCAACACCAGCACTCGCACTCACACCAGCACTCGCACTCACACCAACACCACTAGCACTCACAGCAGCAACACCACTCACATCACCATCACTCCCCTGACTCCCACGTTCATTCAGATGCTTACTCACACGACTACCAGTACCACTCACACCAGCATCACTCCTCACACGCCTCTCGGCCATACCTTTGGCACTCACAAATAACAGAAAACAAATGTAAACAATAACGCACTCAACAATTGCAAACTGACAACAACAAAAAGATGTTAGCAAAACAACACAAACCAATCACAATACACAGCAACTCTCTCAATATCAAATATGCAAATCGCCCAGCTCTGTCTGTCTCTCTCTCTCTCCCAACAACACAGAGAATGAATAGAAATAAACGCTCCCTTTAAATAGGCCGCTCATTCAAGAAAATGCTTGCTTCGCCAGATTCAGAAACAAGTTTCATTGGCGAACATAACACGCCCTCGCCAAGCTCACCGATACACCTGTGTCTGATCGTCAAATCATCGCCATAGTGGGAACAAGTGTTTTCGGCTTGATTCGACAAGGATTCGGCCCTTATTGCATACTGCGAGGTCAAATCGCCAAAATCATGCCAATAGGGAACACTTGGCGAGATCACTTTTTCGGCGCTTACTGCATAGAGCCCATATTCACTATTTAGAAATAGATTTAAACGCCAATATATAACTATTGTTCTGTTTGCAGGCTGCATGTGTGTGCAGCGTGGGGTTTTTAAAGCTCATTGATGAAGCAGCTGGGATCAGACTGATTAACAAGACCTCCCAGCTGAATGTTAACCCTGTCACTGCTGCACTGCAGACCTAAACATAGGTCTGCCAGGCATGGGCTGGTGACATTTATTCACCTTGTCACAGGGCCATTTAAAAAAATCAAAATAGGGAGTCTCCCTTAAAATCATTTAATTCTACTAAAGTTATCTCTCATACTGCTTCTTTTTTAGAGATGGTGAAAAAGTAAGAAGCAAGGGAGAAAGGGAAGATGTATCCCTTTTGGGACAGATACCCAACACAACAGGAAAAATGCAATTTTGTTTCTAATTCCCTCTCTTGCCACCTCTCAGTATCTTCTCCCAAGCCTCACGCCAATTTTTCCTGGCGTGGGGATTTTGAGAGGAAATCACCATTCTAGAGCCTTGATTAGCCCCAATAACCTAATCAAAGCTACTAGAATTGCACGAATTTAAGAAACTGCCGATACGTGGCTTATCACCGCTCGCCTGGCGATTGTTATTGACGAGAGCCAAAATTGGCGATTCATGCTTTTATCGCCCACTTATCAAGGCTTTCTGAACAGCCTGTCGGCATTTTGGCTGAAAATGCCTCAATAAGTTAGTTATCGAGGCTACTAGAATAGGCCCCTTGGGGTTTGTTCTTTTAAATGGCAACCCTGACAATTAAACTTGTATCTGTAACTTACTGGAAGATTGATGCATCTGATATTAGTGAGAAAATGATCGTAATCAAATCTCAATTCCTCTATAACAGGATTACTGCTGATTTACAACTTGTCCATGAAGAGATAATACAGCAAAAGGGGATCATTAAAGGTAAATCTATTGACAACAGAATTAAATCATTTTGTGACTGAGTTTACTGATGAATAACTGATATACAACACCTTGGTGAATTTAATAAATCATATTTAAAAAAAAAACTTATTTATCTACCTATAATGATTAGTTTTAGCAGAATGTAGCAAACTAAAGCAAAATTGTAGATTATGACACATACAGTACTTTCAATGGGTGTAAAATATTCCAGAGAATATACAATATTGTATTTATTAGCAGAAGGGGATATGGCCTTTTTTTGTGTTGGTACAAGAGATATACAGCTGCAGCGGCCGTAATTTTAAAACTTTGCCCAGTATACCGCTCGGAATACCCCTGTCATGGCATGTGATGTTTTCAACCGTACTGCCATTGACTCGGGTTTGTATTGAGTGCAGAAAATAGCATTTTAATGTTGTCTGCAATACCGTCTAGAAACTCAAGTGGGCAATCGTGAGTTGTTGTCTTAAAAATCTAATAGCAATTCAACCTATACAGTACAGCCATACGTACAGTTCTGCAAGTCTGTGTGTGTGTGTGTGCAGTAATTGTAATTTGAAGATTTATATTTGAAGCAGAGATTAACGTTACGAGTTCATACTGTATAGTCTGAGGCTTCTTAGCCATACACAGATTAAAAATACAGTAGCGACATACTTTATTGCACTAAATGCCGGCGGCATGCCGGGATCTGCCCCAGCTGCCGCCAGTAATAAACGCGCGCCGCCGCGTTTCCCCCACTCACCCCCCCTCCTCATCGCGCGCAATTTACCCCCCCTTCCGGACCCCGAACCCGGCTTCTGCTCTGCCCCTCTGCTTCCCCGCACCCCCGCTTACCTTAATTTCATCTCCAGGGGTGTCGGGGAAGCCTGGGGAAGCCGGGGAAGATGGGGAAGCCGGGCGCGCATGTGACTGTGACGTCACAGTGCGCCGCCACGCGCCGTGGCTACCCGCTTCCCAGCCGCATACAGCCAGCGGCTTTTGCTCGAATAAGAGCTGCCGCTGCTGTATGAGGAGACATACAGTACCTGTCCTGTATACAGGATAATAAAGGGAAAATAAGTAATACTTTCTTTCGAATGTAAAATATTTTTTCCACTCATGCATCTATAGTATGTCTAATTGGAACCTTGTTGAAACGTATATATGCGTGTCATCACATTTCTATATGTATTATTTATTAATCAATACTTTTGCTAGGCTTTTTCTTGTTTTCATACTGTTTTTATTTAATGTGCATGCGTGTATGTCTCATTGGAACCTTGTTGAAATGCATATGCGTGTCAACACATTTAGGCACATGCGTGCATGTCTCATTGGAACCTTGTTGAAATGCATATGCGTGTCATCACATTTAGGCGCATGCGTGTATGTCTCATTGGAACCTTGTTGAAACGCATATGCGTGTCATCACATTTAGGCGCATGCGTGTATGACTTCTCATTCAATGTGAATTTAAGGTCTAAGAAAAAAAAACACCTTTTTTTTGTTTCTTGACATGGGCTTGCATAACAATTTTTGCTATTCTGAGAATCAATCTCTACTGTAGCTTTTTAATTCTACACTTGTCATGTTCGTACTTTATGAAGTGGGTGGCATACTGTTATTTTTATTTGGGGGTGTGGGGTTCAAAACATTATGGCGACCTGTTGAAAATATTTCTTTGAACTAATAATCCAGCATACAACCCTCTCCTTCCCCCGCCCGCCCCCCACACACACAAGGCTAAAATATTTCTGCTTCTTATCGACATCTCCCCCAAAACCATTCATTTGTAATTTGAGGCTTCGTGGCTTAGTGTAATCTTTCCGAGCCCAGGTTCAAACGTGCATGCATTCGTGGGAAAAGCCTTTCTTGGGGCTTTGGCGAGAATCACTTCTCATTCAATGTGAATTTCAAGTCTGAGAAAACAAACCTCCTTTTTTTGTTTTGTTTCTCGACATGGCTTGCATAAATTTTTTGCTATTCTGAGAATCAATCTCTACCGTAGCTTTTTAATTCTACACTAGTCATGTACGCACTTTATGAGGAGGGTGGCATACTGTGATTTTTATTTGGGGTTCAAAATTATGATGACCTGTTGAAAATATGCTTCGGCGGGCCCGTGAGCCCGACATGAGGCCCAAAGGGATCCGAGTGTCACGATGACATTCGAACAGGCTGAGACGGAACCAGACCCGGTCCCCATAGAGGAACCAGAGACGGTTGGTGAACCGGAGCCATCCCTCGAGAAGTCGGGTAAGGTAACTGCCTGGGATGGTGAGGCACCATTGTTCTCAGAGGCGCATGAGCCGGAACCGGCCTTGCTGATTGCCGCTAATAATTTGGAAATGATCCAGTGCCTTTCCCCTGCTGATGTGTCCCTACCTCCTACCTGCACCAGTTGCCACTGATCTTTGGTGGTGTTTCTGCCGCTGTTGAACATGCGAGCGAAGACCGGAGATGAACCGAATTGTGCCAGCGACTCTGCACTACCGCAGAGTCCTTTGCCGATGACTGCGACCATGAGACCTGAGAGGCGGGTGAGCCCACATTTCGTGGATGTGTCCTGAGGCCTTTCCGGAGACTCTCTGGTACCAATGGAGGTACCTTCCGGCCCTGATGACCACGTGGTGGCATCCAGTAAAGATATGGATTCTATCTCTATGCCATGATCGGATGTGGACTCCATTTCAAGGAAGGATCTGGACAAGCGCCAGCATCCTGTGCAACTTGCCGGAAACTACATCCTGCTGATAGCAACCGTTGGGGCAGATGAGATGTGTGCGATTCCCGCTCCGGTGAATACCGCTTCCCCTTGTGTACTGAGAACTGCTTTTATCCACTCCATGTATGAGTGCAGGGCTCAACATAAAGCAACTGAGATGGCCAACAAGGACAATAGACCTCCTGTCTGATGTTCCAACCCCTGCTATTCTGGCTCAGTACCGAGACTATTTGCAAGATCAGACACCTCGTCCAAAACTGATTCCTGCCGAGCCCATAGTTAGCATAACTCTAGTGTCTGGTCCCTGGGATGTAACTGTTTGGGACTCTGATGTGTTCAACGCACTTTACCCACAACCATTTCGGCTGGTCTTCAGGTGTCTTGCCGGCCTTCTTTCGCTCGGACTTCTCACAAGGTAACCCTGCTACCCGAGTGTCTCAAGGTGGGTTACCACCTGGGGAAGCTGATTGAGCCACAAGAGAACGATACTCTAAAAAGAGGAGCCTGCTGGCCTCTAAGACTCTTTTTCCCTCTTCAGACTGGAAGGACTGGTCTTATGGGAATGAGATGCTGATTGATGATAACTGTGTTGCTGATGATGTATGCAGTGTAAATAGTGGATTCAGTCATTATGCTATGTCTGTCACATCTGATGTGTCCACATCCACAAACACTACCTCACACACAGAGTATGCGGTAATAGGGCCAGCTGGGTCTTTACCATGGTGACAACCTAGGTCTCAGGGATATGTACCCTTTATGGACCGCACAAGGTTCTTACTCGAAACCGAGACCATGGTGGATGATTGGTGGGCTATAGGAGTGTTTAGTCCTGACGAGGCTGCTCGAGAAATGAGGAGAAGAGAAGCAGACATTAGGGTGGCTAATATACAGCCTATGGGTAATGTCACTGATAGTTATGTGCCCCCGGTACAAAAACCATTGTACAGGTAAGGCTGAGGGTCGCCGGCTCACTAAGATTAGCCGAGCTGAGCAGCATGTTGTACAGAAGTACCGTAACTCTCATAGGTTCGAGTATCCATATGTCCCCAAGCCATTAATGCGGGAAATTGACGCCAACCGGGAACAGTGGTTAATTGAAGCTGTAAGGGCTTACGTGCTCAAGCACAGTAGAGCACTTTTCATAATATGCACAAAAGAATAGCGTATTTAGTGCAGGTCTGGAAAATAGGCAGATAAGTGTACATGGATAGGGTGGAGTACCTCTCAGAAAGAAACCCAAAACGAGTGTATTCTATTACAGTCACTGATGCATCAGGAGCACTAGTGAGAAAACCTGATCCAGATCATTACTATTGATGAGAAGGTTCTCAATGTTGGAGGAACCTATATTATTATGAAAGCCGTTTGTATGTGTATATTCAAATACATTGACATGTGCTGTTTTCACAGAGAACTTTATATCATGCAAACAAAGGTGATATTTATGTGAAATGTTATCTTGTTTGTTCAGGTTTCATTTGACAATGGTACCCAAAAATTTTGGACCAAAGCGGGTTCATTGGAAATCCACCAGAGGGAGAGTGTAGCCATGGCTAGGTATGGCTACTATTCTGCCCTAGGGCTGGCAGTAAACCCTGGTACTATCAGGTTTCCAGTAGGTGGTGTGGGGTTTTCCCCTTCCTATGGTATTACACTTGAGTGACAGCAGGGGGTGGTACAGCCTGTTGTAGCTGGAACAACGGGTTGTCTCCCTTCTGGCTGTATTTAAGAGCAGGACTACCCTAAAGTTAGGAGTGCCCTTCCTCCTCTGAGGAATGCAGGTCACACAACTGGGAGCCTGAGATTGGGGCCTTCCCATGAGCTCTTCCCTCTGGAGGAGAGTGAGTGTAGACCATAACTCTGCCTCCACTAGGGAGGTGAGGAAGAGCTAGGACAGCTGAGGGTGCCCTTGGCCTGTAGTGGTGGTTGAGGGACCATCTTCCGGTGAATCCTGAGAGACTATATTAGGTAGTTTCTGCCTTGTTCCTGTTACTACAGTATATAGTAATAAACCAATTCCTTTTTGCAATATACCTACTGCCTGGTGCGTGACCTTATGATGTGGGGGGGGCGGGTGGGGGGGGGGGGGTAATATTTTCTACCGTGAAAGATCACCTTCAGTTCATGGAGTCTACGGCAGATGGAGCTGCTGCACTGCTAAGGAGATATGTGGGGTATGAACCCCAGAAGCCTTTTCCTGTGTTCCCACTACCATCGGCGGACAACTCAGCCCTCCTGTTGCCATCAGGTAAAAGCACCATACACCCTGTAATGGCACCTATCTGCAATCAGGTGGGGGAAACACAGTTACATATATATATTTGATTAAATGGCCTTGAAATCTGGTATACATTGTTAACACTAATCGTAAAATCAAAGAAAGAATAGTACGACATAGGTCTTCTATCAAGCAAGCTTTGCAGGCACCTATTGGTACTTCAGGGGATCTAAAACATCAAGCTGTAGCTAAACATTTTCTTAACATGAAGCATTAATTACTGTATAAGCTTTCAAATTTATGCCTATTGACCATATACCCAAACCTTGCAGAGGAGGAGACCTAGAGAGGCCAGGTGGATGTTCTCCCTCAAAACCAGGACACCACTTAGATTAAACAATGACTTCAACCTTTCATACTTTCTGTAAATGGATAGAAATGATCTGCTTCCAACCATTTTTGCAGTGGGGTATACAGTTTAGTATCATTGATTACCCAAAGATTTCAATCTGGACTATATTTTACAGGATTGATAACTTAACACTTGTTTTGTTTGGATTTATTATGTTTTACTATTGACTACCATTAAGTTCATCCTTGATGCACAAAGTTTTAACTAATAACTAAAGCATGATACATTTCCCATGGTGACTAAGAGACTACTGAGTCTTCCTTGCTATGGATACTATGAAGTACCTCTCTAATAGCGGCTATGTTTATATTTATCTAGGTTTGATCAACACTACCATCGGGTGATGATGTAAAAGGATGTACAAACCAAGCAGGTCTTTTTCACATATAAATTGTAAACGTGCCAGTAACTTGGAAAGTCACAATAAGGATTCTTGGGTAACTTGGGTTTGCATGACACCCAGATATATGCCTTTATATTTACCCATGAGACCCTGAACTATTAAACTAATTTTTTGCAGTGTTCGTCAGTGCAATACACTGTGTGTTACTTTTGCATGACGCTATTTCTAATATTTCAGGGAACTCAACAGCATCCCTATGTTCTCCCTGTGCAGTGTGCGTCTGTTTGCTTTTGACTTATAAATATCTACAGCTTTTGCATATTAACAATTCCCTGATCTGTATTCCAGGTCCTGCTATTTAGGAGTCATCCCTCTGAATTAACATGTTAATCTGTAATGTATATGTACACCCACCCTTATTACTGAACCGTTGTATATTTCTTCTGCTTGAAATTCCTAAAAAGCTGGAAAACTGTCTTCACATTGTGGTATGCTCTCCTTTGTGGTAGGGCTGCCACATACTCCAGAGTTAGACTCTTCATAATTGTGGGTAGCAGAGAGGTTTGAATGTGGTAATATTATTTGTTGATGCGTGTTGTACCGATAGTGTACATAAATGAAAGCATGCTGTTTTGCATACAGTTCCCACTGCTAATCAGCTCATATGCTGCCCCAGTAGATTAGATGCTCTAAATCATGATGGGGTTAACAGGACGGAGATGATGATGGATTAACTAGTAATACAATTGTATGAGGGATGACACCTTTATTATCTATATATGCTCACGCTGATGAGACTTGGACTACGAGTGTATTTCTGAGATACAGTATTATTCTGTCCAATTGCCATATAGACAAAGGTTAATTGATTAAGGATTTTGTGCAGTAAGCTAACTTGTGCACTGAAGGTCTACTGCTCGTATGCACGCACGTACACACTCACACACATACACACAAAGAAAGAAATAATTTTAATCCACACAGATCAATGTTTCGGTCAAACACTCTAACCTTTGTCAAGATAAAGTGGTGTGCATACAAGGCTCCTTATATCTGTGTTTAATGTGAACTGTTTTACATGATACAGGTGAAAGCGGCATGACTAATCACGTCCATAAATGTGGCATCATGAAGTTTTGTGGGTGTTTCTAAGATCACACCAATAAACACAGTGATGAAGTTAACCCTATACAACTTAACCTGTAAAAGATACCTGATTGCAAGCTGCATCAATCATGAACACTACCATCCTCATAAGAATAGTGTGCAAAACTGGTGCAGCAGTGATATAGAAACAAACAGCTTAAAAAAACTGACTGCATAACAAAGTTAAATATTGAAATCGTTATTATACCCAATATATGAAAAAACATACTACAGTATACATGGAAAACATACCACATATGAACAAACATTTTGTCACCATTGTTGATGGCAGTTTGTCCAGATGTAGCTCCATATTAATATAAAAAAATGATACAAAAAATGCAAATAGCAGCAGTCTATATAAAATTACATGTGGGGGAGGTACAGCGATGTAAAATCTGTCATCGTCAAGTATTGAAAAAAAAAATTGGTACTGTCATTACTCTTTTTATAAGGCTTCATGACTTAAATATAGATGGAAATCTTCTCACATCAAATATATAGATATCAACATCACTAAAATATACGAAAATCTATAAACAAAGATCTGCTTGAGTGGAACAAGCATCAAATATCTTGGCTAGGAAGAATAACCTCAGGTTACTTTATCTTTTCCAAACAATTCTGACCCATGTTCCAAAGGCAGAATTAAGAGATTTACTGAATAGGATATTCAAATTTATTTGGCATAACAAAAGATCTAGAGCAGCTACTGTAGGTCGGACTACTGGCCTCTGAAGACAGAGGAGGATTGGGCGTCTGGGATCTGGCATGCTGCTACCAGACTGCCCTGCGAAGACAGGTAGAGGTATGGAATGTCAATCCGAAACAAGATTGATGGGTAAATGTAGAGGCCCAATACTCAAAAGACTGCCCCCTACCACTCTCACTTTGGTCCGAAGAGAAAAAGTGCTTACTAAGATACACTAACCCTAGATACAGCTAAGCCAGACTTTATTCTAAAGCCTCGCATGCCGTACCACTCTGAATACCGGGTCATGACGCGCTATGTTTTCCAACCGTATAGCAATTGACTCGGTTTTTATATCGGATTTCTATCGTGCGCAGAACCAATCTACCGGGTGCTGAAAATTGCATTTTAGCGTTGTCTGCAATACCGTCTAGAAACTCAAGTGGGTGATCGTGATCTGTTGTCTTAAAAGTCTAATAGCAATTCAACCTACACAGTACAGCCGTACAGTTCTGCAAGTCTGTGTGTGTGTACTGTACAGTAATTGTAATTTGAAGATTTATATTTGAAGCAGAGATTAATGTTAGGAGTTCATACTGTATACAGTAGTCTGAGGCTCCTTAGCCATACACATAAAAAATATGAGGACAAACACTGTACTGTATACAGGATACTAAAGGGAAAAGAAGTACAGTATTACAAAAATATAACGTTGCGTCTTCTTCCGAATATAAAACAATTTTTTCGCTCATGCAGATTGGAACCTTCTTGAAACGCATACTGTATGCGTGTCATCACATTTCTATATTTATTATTTATTAATCAATACTTTTGCTAGGCTTGCTCTTCTTTTCCTACTGCATTTATTTTATGTGTATGCGTGTATGTCTTATTGGAAGCTTGTTGAAACGCATATGCGTGTTATCACATTTATGCGCATGCGTGTATGTCTCATTGGAACCTTGTTGAAATGCATATGCGTGTAATCACATTTAGGCGCTTGCGTGTATGACTTCTCATCCAATTTAAATTTCAAGTTTGAAAAAAAAACCTTTTTTTTTTTGTTTCTCGACTTGGGCTTGCATAACAATTTTGGCTATTCTGAAAATCAATCACTACTGTAGCTTTTTAATTCTACACTAGTCATGTACGTACTTTCTGAGGTGGGTGGCATACTGTGAATTTTATTTGGGGGTGTGGGGATCAAAACATTATGATAACCTGTTGAAAATATTTCTTTGAACTAATAATCCTGCATACAGCGCTCTCCCCCTCCCCCCCCCCCACACAAGGCTAAAGTATTTCTGCTTCTTATCGACACCTCCCTCAAACCATTCATTTGTAATGGGTGGCTTTGTGGCTTAGTTTAATGTTTGAGACTTTTTTTACAATAATTTTGTCACTGAGTCTTCTTGAGGCCTTTGAGGCTTAACGCATACACACGTGTGATAATCCCTTCTCAATGACTGCTCCACGCACATACCAAGAGAATTTCAAGTTTAAGGGCCGGTGGTAACAACTGTAGCACCTTCAACCCCTCTCCCCCCCCACACCACTTCACACACAAAGCCTTACAAACAAACCAACGTGAATAGAAATGCTTATCCACACACAAAGCCAAACTTTACCCAAAGCAATTCACCTGTGATAAGCCCTTCATGGAGAATCCCCCACACATTCAATGTGAATTTCTTGTTCAAAATAAAATAAACCCTTTTTTAAGGACTGATTTAAATAAACCATAATCTGAATCATGTTTTTGATTAGTTAACAATTTTTGCCATTCTTTCCTTTTATTTGGGGGGTGGGGGTGTTTCAATGATTTTCGTGAATTTAAAGAACATTTTTTTTTATTTTATCTGGATAATAATGGAAGAATGAAAAATACAGATAATCATGAATAATACAAATTTACAGTCTTTATCTTCTTTGTACTGTCTTCTTCTGTCAGTTGTAATTTAAGGGCTGGTGCTAATGGTAGCCCTTTCATAACTTCAGCATCACTTGACACACAAAGCTTTCCTTGCAAACAAACCAACGTGAACATAAATGCTTATCACACCTTCTCCCCCCCCCCCAGAGAGAGCCATTCATCAAAAACCTTTGAGGCTTTGTTGAGCTCTGTCTCCCCCGTTCGCACACACGCATGCGCGATAACAGTCATTCCTTTTTTTTGGCATGGGATGAGTTTAACCGCTGGCCATAAGATTTCTCTGTTAAGCAAAGCCAAAAGAAAATATACATTTTAAACCGGGTTATCCCAACTCACCTAGATATTTGATAACCCATATTCCCTCCAGGATGTGCCAAAAATTGTTTTAACATATTTAAATACAATAACCTAACAAAGATAGAAGATTTTCTCCACAAAGGAAAATTTCAGACTTACCAGGAACTCTCTGCTAAGTTCACCCCCCCATCTATGTCCCTATTCAAGTACCCCCAAATTAGACACTTCCTTTACAAACTATCAAGCAAACTTGACTTTTCAGAGATGTCCGATTTCGAGCATCTGAGCAATAAAGGCACCTATCAGATGGGTCTAATAACAAACATATATGCAGGGATTAAAGCAGCAGGAAACACCCCACACCATAAATACAGTATATGTCTAAATGGGCTAGAGATCTAGGATTCAAAATTGATAGAGAGGATTGGAGCGATATCTGGGAGAATGCATCCAAAACATCTATATGCACTATAACCAAAGAGAACATTTCTAAAATCATATATCAGTGGTATCTTAAACCAAAAAGGCTCAAACAGATATATCCCGAATCCTCCGATCAATGCTGGAGAGGGTGTTGATCTGTCGGGGATACGGTTCACATGTGGTGCAACTGCCCAATTATACAAAAATGTTGGATAAATATCCAATAAATTATTGACACTATACTGTAACTGAGGTTGAGATCCCTTTAGTGTAAGGAATCGGGGAACACGTCCTATAAGGCGTATTCCCTCCTTACGTGCTTCATCGCAGACCTCTGCACTGGTTGCTGATTGTGCGCACATCCCTGCTCTGTTTACAGAGAGCGCGCGCATGTGCAGCTCTTCAAGCCATGCCACGGAGCCTGGCTCCGCCCCCGGACGTGCCACACTTCTCTCGCGCATGGCGCACACACGTGATGTCGTGCACCGGCTCCCAGCTGTGTGATTACTGTCCTAAGTGTCCCCCTTGTCTCCTGCAGCCTATCCTGACCACCGCAAAGGCCACAACTTTGTTCCGCCTCCAGACTCATTGGTTCCTGCTTACTACAAAGGACTGAAGTGAGAATGGGGTTAATCGGGCCGTTAATAAAGTTATTATACCTGGCTGATTAACCCCAACTCGTATTGGGAGTGAAGGGGTTAAACGTATCTGCATAACACTGATGTATTTGCCCCTGTCCCAGCCTTTTTATCACCATGTTGCAGGCTGCTCCCTGCCAGCAGTAATAGAAATACATGCAAAGTGTGCTATAATGTTTTTAGGCACAAGATGGTGTGGTGAGCGCCGAAGCCAGCGCTGATTGAATAAGCGTGGCTGGCTCTGGGAGGTCTGTTTGAAGAATGGGTATCCATTTCCAAGTGCTCGACCTCGTAGCCGCAAGTTATTTGAATAAGTGGCTTGCGGTTAGATTTGAAGTGGTTTTCTGATAAAATGTATCCGTACCTTGTTAGCTTGCGTAACTTGAAAGGCAGAGAGTTAATTGACGTGAGAAATAGGTGAACTTGGCTTCCCATGAGCAAGCCTTTCAATTAAGCGGGCAAACTTGGGAACACAGACAGCTAGCACTCTAATTTCTGGTGTGCAAGTCCCAATAAATAAACCACTTAAACACATATAAAAACTACAGTTGTGACACCTCCAGAACATGATGTTTTAATAAAGTATATAATACTGTAAGTTTTAAAATGTACAGGCAGGAACAGTTTTTTGTGAGCCCGGGAAAAATCCTTTGGCATGTAAATATGCCAGGGGTGAATGAGCCGAGGGTATTTTCCTTCCTACACTAAAAAGACCCCCTGTTAAGAGGGAGGCTGTAAGTCTTGTGAAGTGTAGGGATAAAAAGCCTCAGAGATCCAAAGTGTGAAAATGGCCGGGATGTTGCTGAGTGCCAGATCGCTGTACCCAGCATGAGCCATTCACACCTTGGAGCCAAACCCCAGACTGAGGGTCGCCATTTTACCCCAGTTATGCTAAGTCGCATGGGTGTCAAACTAACACATGACCGGTGCAAACCAGAAAGCCTTTTTGCCCGGTTTTGCAAACTACGGGCAGATCGGAGATTGGTGGGTTAATTGTTCCCACGGAGAGATTGGGCATGTATGTTGTAGATAGGTCTGTGAACCCTATAAAACTGCCCGCCGAGCTATCCTCTGGGTGATTCATGACGTAACCACGCTTTGCACAAGATTCTGTTCGCGTATAGCGATAAAGGTTCGAGGACGCAAGGGTTAATAACATCGCAAACAAGGATTTACCCCAAACTCCGGAATTCATTAGCCCTAGTGACTCCCGAACTAATTCTTATGAACTTCTACGAAATTCCTTTATTTGGCGGAGATATTGGATCGGCAACTTGCAATCTAGCCAAACGGACTTTAAACTAGAGACAGCATTTCTTGCGCTTTCTTGCAAAGGACAAATTATTTTGTTTCCCCATCCCAGTAAGTATTGTATTAAGTGTATTCTGAAGCTGTCGTGTTATTTTCTAGGATAAACAGGGGGCACGTCGCTTCACCACACAAACACACATAAAGTAAGGGTAGACTACCTGGTGCAAGGGAGAACGCAGAGCAACAACACACAGATAATCAGATGATTACATAAAGCCCCCTGTAATTGCACTCTAGGTAGGTGACATTATGGGAACAATGTCATCTATTAGGAGGCCACTAATAAGCCTATTCCCTTAATAGGGTAAGCCGCAAAGGTCACACTCAAATGAAAAAAAAAAACTTTTGAATAAAAATAAAAAACTTTTAATCAATATTGTTAAAAACGACGAGACACCATAAAAATGCATACACAATGCATGATAAAATCCCCAAATGTGTATAGGCACGAAAACAGGCAGGGAACTAGCAATGTCCAAAGCCACAAAGTAGGCTGACGCAACGCTGCGTAAGTACACACAGTGTATGTGTGGTTACGTACCAAAAAAGTTCAATAATAAATGGTCCGCTGCAGTGAGTAATGGAGTATAAAAAAAACCCCTTCCGTGAGATAGTATACAACCTGATTAGGATCGCTAGCGTGCCGACAGCTGAAGTTCCAGGAAGTGACCGGAGCTGATCGTGCCTACTCCCACAAGCCGCTTGGACGTCAGCGTGATGACGTCACGCGTACCCCGACGTACGTTTCGCGCGTCACAGCGCGCTTTCTCAAGGGGGCGCGAAACGTACGTCGGGGTATGCGTGACGTCATCACGCTGACGTCCACGCGGCTTGTGGGAGTAGGCACGATCAGCTCCGGTCACTTCCTGGAACTTCAGCTGTCGGCACGCTAGCGATCCTAATCAGGTTGTATACTACGTCACGGAAGGGGTTTTTTTTATACTCCATTACTCACTGCAGCGGACCATTTATTATTTAACTATTTTGGTACGTAACCACACATACACTGTGTGTACTTACGCAGCGTTGCGTCAGCCTACTTTGTGGCTTTGGACATTGCTAGTTCCCTGCCCGTTTTCGTGCCTATACACATTTGGGGATTTTATCATGCATTGTGTATGCATTTTTATGGTGTCTCGTAGTTTTTAACAATATTGATTAAACGTTTTTTATTTTCATTTGAGTGTGACCTTTGCGGCTTACCCTATTAAGGGAATAGGCTTATTAGTGGCCTCCTAATAGATGACATTGTTCCCATAATGTCACCTACCTAGAGTGCAATTACAGGGGGCTTTATGTAATCATCTCATTATCTGTGTGTTGGTGTTATTGTCTATCAAGGAAATAAATGACTATTTATTTTGCCTCCTTGTCGTGTTCAATCGAGAATCCCAAAAATATAAAAAGTGTTGATAAGTTCTGGTCCACCGTGACAAGGACTTCCACTTACCTTCCTGATTTGCTGAGCATAACTCTTGTGACCTTGTGTTCCTGCATTTGTTTTGCCTTGGCTTGCTTTGCTTGTGCCTTGCTGTGTTCTCTGTTGCTTTCCTGTGTACTGACCTGGCTTGATTATAGGACCCCCTCTGGATAAAGACCCCAACTTGACTATTGGACCTCCTCTGGAAAAAGACCCTGGCTTGTACCTGACTACCCGCACCTCTCCATCCCAGACCTCGGCTTTCGGACAATATACCACTCTCTTGGCTCCAAACCTAGACCACGGCACAATGGAGACTAACCATCCCACTGGCTCCGCGCCTTGGACTCCGGCAAGTACTCACACTAACCGACGTTGACTATCCACCCTCCAAGTGTGCTCCTGCTGCTGTGGGTGCGCTGTCTTGATCTTTCCCACCTCAGTACTGGGGTCCCGCCATGTTCATGGTGAGCGCAAGCATTACAGTATGCTCATCCCAACGAACGTCGACCCCCTGAGGTGGGCCAGGCCTTAGCCTCTATTGCCAAGCGCTTTCAATATTTTGAGAATCAGATTGATTCCCTGCCGCAAAACATTTCCACTTTGTCTGCACGTCAGTCCCAGTCCAGAATTATCAGACCTGCAACTTTCTCCGCTCCTACCTCAGAGGTATCTTTGCCCCTGGAACCTCATCTCCCTACACCCAATCATTATGCGGGTGACCCCCATGGCTGTAGAGGGTTCCTCAATCAGAGCGATATACAATTCGAGTTAACCCCTTCACGTTTCTCATCTGATAGATCAAAGGTGGCAAACATTATTGCCCTGCTTACCAGAGATGCCTTGGCATGGGCTTCCCCCATCTGGGAGCTAAGACCGGAGCTTACACAGAACTTTGCATGTTTTAAAACAAGAGTTTAAACAGGTCTTTGAAACCCCGGGCCGAAAGGTCACTGCAGCCTCCACTCTGTTTCATATTTCGCAGGACAATAGATCTATCACAAGGTACGCCCTCGAGTTCAGGACCATTGCCACAGAAACAGGGTGGAACGATGAAGCTTTATCACCAGCCTTCTGGCAGGGTCTCTCTGAACCACTCAAGAATTAGTTGGCCACTCAGGAATATCCTACTTCCTTGGAAGAACTTATTTCCGTATGTATCAGAGTTGATCAGCGCCTCCAGGAAAGGAGGGCTGAACGTCATCGTCCACGGTCCTGTTTAACCCCTGTTCCCATCCGCAATGCCTCTCTGAACCTTTCTCCTCCTCTTGACGTTCCAGAACCTATGCATCTAGGAAGTCACCAGCTCACGTCTTCTGAGAAACAACACCGGAAGAATGGAGGTTTATGTCTCTACTGCCGGTTACCTGGGCATCTCATACTTCGCTGTCCTACAAAGCCGGGAAACGCCAACACCCAATGAGTTATGAGGGGATCTCAGTGTGTACTATTCTTTCTACCCCTTACAGTAAGGAAACTCTACCAACTGGGATCATGATTCCGATTACACTTGAGGGCCCTGATTTTCTCGCTCACACCTCTGCCTTCATTGACTCCGGGTCTGGTGGAAACTTTGTGGACCAAGATTTAGACATGAGAAATAAAATAACCCTGGTGAAAAACATGTGCCTGTCGGGTTGGAGGCTATCGACGGACATCCTCGTCAGCCGGCCTTTATGTCCTTAGAGACTCTCCCTCTTTATCTTTCTATGCCGGATAGACACAAGGAGAGCATAATTATGGATGTAATTCACTCACCTTCGGTGCAGGTAATTTTGGGCTTCCCTTGGCTCCAACAACACAACCCTCATTTAGATTGAACAGACAAGAAACCCATCCGGTGGGGTCCCCTATTACCGGTTCCTGTATTGCTCCTGTTCAACATATATGTGGGGTAGATACTTCTAAGCCAGACATGCCCATTCTCCCTGAGATTTACTCGGAATTCTTAGATGTATTTGATAAGGTCAGTTCTGAAGTCGTTCCTCCTCATCGTCCCTTTGATTGTCCCATTGACCTTTTGCCCCTAGCTGTTCTTTCCAAATCAAAGTCTTATCCGCTCTCTATGCCCGAGACCAAGGCGATGTCGGAATATATTCAAGAGAATTTAAAAAAGGCTTCATTAGGAATTCCTCTTCCCCAGCATGGGCTGGTTTCTTTTTCGTTAAAAAGAAGGACGTTCACTCCGCCCATGCATAGATTACAGAGGGTTAATAAAATCACCCTTAAGAACCAATTTCCCCTACCTCTTATCTCAGATCTCTTTGACAGTCTACAAGGTTCTACTATCTTTCCAAACTTGACCTCCGTGGGGCCTAAAATTTTATATGTATACGTCAAGGGGATGAGTGGAAGACGGCATTTAATACCAGAGAGGGTCATTACGTATATCTGGTTATGCCTTTCAGACTTTGTAATGCTCCTGCTGTTCTCCAAGAATTTGTGAACGAGATTTTTTGGGATGTTCTCAACAGTTTTTTCATTGTGTATCTGGATGATATTCTTTTTTTTTCTAAATCTCTTACTGAACACATCCAACACACCAAGCTGTCCTGTCTCGCCTCCGCGAGAATAGTCTCTACGCCAAGATGGAGAAATGCATGTTTCATCAAACATCCACCTCTTTTCTAGGTTATATCATATCTGATTCCGGCCTTTCAATGGATCCCGATAAACTCAAGGCAGTTCTGGATGGAAACAGCCGACATCTCTCAAAGCGATCCAGCGATTCCTGGGCTTCGCCAATTATTATTGTAAGTTTATTCGTAATTATTCCTCTACCGTGGCTCCTATAACTGTTTTTATTAAGATATGGGCAAATACCTGCTCCCATTTTACGCCATCCTGACCCCAAACTTCCCTTCACGCTGGAGGTTGATGCATCAGACATAGGCGCTGGAGCCATTCTTTCTCAGAGGCAATGTCCCCAGGACAGACTACATCCTTGTGGATTCTTTTCCAAAACATTTTCACCTACAGACCAATAATACGTTGTGGGCAACCGCGAATGTTTAGCTATCAAAATGGCGCTTCAAGAATGGAGACATCTATTGGAGGGTACCGAAAATCTCTTTTCGATCCTCACGGATCATAAAAATGTATTATATATTGAGGAAGCTCATCGCCTCGGTTCACGTCAAGCTCGCTGGGCTCTTTTTTTCCCAAGATTTAATTACATAATTTCCAATATTCCTGGAACTAAGAACCTTAAGGCCGATTCTCTATCCCGCCAATTTATCCCAGAGGACAAGACAGAGGACATTCCTGAAACCATCCTACCCCCTAAATACATTTTTTCAGCCAATTCTTTCGACATCTTAGACATGATTTTGTCTTCTCAATCACACTGATCAATCCTGTGGCTTACCGCTTGGAACTTCCTCAGGCCCTGAAAATTCTGTCAGTGTTTCATGTCTCACTTCTTAAACCTGTCTTCAAAAGCTCTCAGTTTCCTGATCGATCTCCCAGGCCTTGACCGGTGATGGTACAAGGCCAAGAAGATTTTGAGATGCAATCTATAATTGACACGAGATGGTCCAAAGGATCACTTCAATTTCTTGTGCATTGTAAAGGATTCGGTCCAGAAGAGAGGTCCTGGATACCTCACCATCAGGTGCACGCTCCCGCTTTGTTGAAACGGTTCCATTCCAGGTTCCCACAGAAGCCATTTGGGAGTCGTCTTGAGGCCGCTCCTCAAGGGGGGGGGGGGGGGTACTGTAAGGAATTGTTGAACACATCCTATACAGCATGTTCCCTCCTTACCTGCTTCTTCGCAGACCTCTGCACTGGTTGCTGATCGTGTGCTCATCCCCGCTCTGTTTATAGAGCGTGTGCATGCACAGCTCTTCTAGCCATGTTATGGAGCCTGGTTCCGCCCCCCGGATGCACCACACTTCTCTCGTGTGCGGCACGCACACGTGACGTCATGCACCGCCCCCCAGCTGCGTGGTAACTGTCCTAAGTGCCCCATGTCTTCTGCAGCCCATCATGACCTCCGTGGAGGCCACACCTCCATTCTGCCTCCAGCCTCATTGGTTCCTGCTTGCTATAAAGGACTTCCACTTCCCTTCCTGCTTTGCTGAGCATAACTCTTCTGACCTTGTGTTCCTGCATTTGTTTTGCCTTGCCTGCTTAGCTTGTGCCTTACTGTGTTCTCTGTTGCTTTCCTGTGTACCGACCTGGCTTGACTATTGGACCACCTCTGGATAAAGACCCCTGCTTGTACCTGACTACCCGCACCTCTTCATCCCAGACTTTGGCTTTCGGACAATCTGCCACTCTCCTATCTCCAACCCTGGACCACGGCACAATGGACACTAACCATCCCACTGGCTCCGCCCCTGGACTCCGGCAAGTACTCACACTAACCCACTCTCTCCAACCCAGGCCCGGCAAAGCTGACTATCCACCCTCCAGATGCCATGAAAGACCGCATGTTCACACCAGGAAAAACCCCCGTGGCTGTGCAGCCTAAATAAGGAAGTAAGTGGAGCAGGAAAAATAGCCTCGTGGAGATGCGGGGTAAGAGCTGCATGCAGACCCGTTTCCAATGTAGGGCAAGCGGCTGCAGATACAGCAGCCCATGGATGGAGTACTACTCACTCACGATAGTCCATCCCCTCTGTTGCTCCCGGCTGTGCATTCCCCTCCAGGGGTGAGTGACGCACTTCCTGCATGACCACGATCAGAGTATAAGCAGAAAAATAGAAGATCGATGTCAGCATGGCTCCTGTAGATATCAGACTCACCAGGTTGGGGTAAAAACTATTTATTAAAGCTACATAAAACGGATACTAGGGAACATGACTGGAAGGCCTCCTCCCACGCGTTTCGGGCGAGTTCGTCCTTTCTCCAGGCATGCTTCTGCTGCTGTTGGTGCGCAGTCTTGTACTTTCCCACCTCAGTACCGGGGTCTCACCTTGTTCGTGGTGAGCGCAAGCGTTTCATTTAGATCTCCTAACTTACTTATTGGCAAAACCAATAGAGGATTTGAACCACTCTACAAGATGGCTAATCTCTCATATTATGACTACCACCAGTTACTCAGTGGCTGCTGTTGGAAAAGCCCTCTCCCCCCCCCTCCAGGCTAGCAGTAGAAAGAAGGATTGATGAAATTATGTTAATTGAAGATTATCAGTTTCCCTCAAACAATCCAATGAGAGATTCTATAAAATTTTGGAACCCTGGATTAATGATTAATGATTGATGTTTAGTGTGTAGCGACCAAAGGATAAATATATGCTTTTTAGTTGGAATGATGCTCTCCCCCCCTCCCCCGTCTCTCTCTCTTTCCTTGTCTTTCTGTCTTTGCTATGTCAATTTATTTATTTTTGTAGTGCTGGACACTATTTTTTAAAATATGATTTAGTACTGCACTGGACAACTACTCGATATTGTCATTTGATGGTACTGTTTGTTGATTTCTGTGATATTTCTTCAGCCAGACTAGTGGCCCATCTGATTAACACAGCAGGGGGCCCTTCTATGTGAATGGGACTGCAGGGATCCCAGCTGTGTTAAGCTTGTGCACCCCTGCATAGAGCATGTTAAAGCACAAAGGCAACGCAGAGATAGGACTAATAATCTATATCAGAGAAGCATTTTTAATTTTAACTTTGGATACATTGATACTTAAGTGGATAAACAGAATGGGATTTAAAACGCTTCTTGTCATTTAAAAACACTTTTCAATTAGAAACATCTCTTTTTATCTACTCTGGGATCATTCTGTGTTTCATAATTAAGCTGCTGAAAAAAAGGTTAAATATTTGTGTAGCTTTCAATTGATGTGTGTGTACTGTCAATATATTTTTGCTACTTTTATATGATAGATTATGTAGCAACTCTATGCGTTGCTTTGATGATTAGCAATAATGTGACACATAGTTCAATAGACAAGTCCACCATAATTCTAACAATAAAGCCTGTCATTTGTTCACAGTAATTTTCTTTATATAGGATTAGAAGTGACAAGAAATGATGGACTATTTATAAATTGGATTGTGTCATTTTGTCTTTCTTCATTGAATTGTCCAATTTGCTGCTTTATATTAATTCATTTAATCTAAAACGATACATACTGTATGGAAATTCTTCTAGATTTACTAGGCTTGGATATTTGCATTATACTGGTCCTTTACAAGTATACAAGTTTTTCACAGTAAAGAATATATATATATATATATATATATAGATAGATAGATAGATAGATAGATAGATAGATAGATAGATAGATAGATAGATAGATAGAATATAGATAGATAGATAGATATAGATATAGATATAGATATAGATATATATATAGACCATACGATACCGGTTGAAGCACGACATCAAGGGACATCACCACCTTGAGAAAGGTCCCACTGGGGGTCCAAAACGTCGTTTTTTGTGTCTCTTTTTCAATACAAAGAACTTGTGATCTACTTATCTGTGTGCTGTCCCTTGATGTTATCCTTCAACTGGTATCGTATGGTCTATTACTGTGTTATGGGATAAGCACCAAACTTTGTTTACGTTCAAGTGGAGTGGCGGCTTTTTTTTGGATTATATATATATATGTGTGATTCTTAATGATGATATCACCTAAGTGTGAAGATACGCATAGGGATACTAGTCTAACTAGTGACGGTCACTGCACTAGACCTTTTCTCTATCTGGGACTCTCATTCAGACTCTGGGACTCTGTGACGCTGCCCCGTGCTGACGCGCTGTGTTCTGGGACTTTGGGACGCTACCTATTGTGACACACTGGCGATTTGGTTCCCATGGTCCTACCATCTCCCTTCCTCCAATCCGGAACCTCTGTTCACTACAGTTTGTTTCCGGCTGAAAACAGGAGTAGCTGCATACTCTCTGGAGCTCCTGCTGGACGGTAGCTCAGAGGTGCCATACAACTCGTGGGAGCAGGAAGTGTGATGGAGCAGCAGTTTCCAGCGTCTGGTGAATGAGTATTACTCAATACATGCTTGAATACTTTTTATGTTTGTGAGTGTGCATTTGTTGGAGTTTTATTGGAACATTAAATTTTGTATCTTATCATAATACACTAGGATCAGGCGCTTTCTTCTCTTCTTGTTTTCTAGATCCAGTGGGAGGTCGTTGTTCCTTTCAGAAAGCTGCCAGTATCCTATATAGAGGGCCACCATCCATTCCTTCCATCTTAACAGGACTTTTATTATATGGTTTTTGTGGACTCTATTTTTATATAAACATTTGTTATTTTTATTTTTTACCTATATTCCTCAATGTTCACTCATTTTATTTTATTTTTCTCTTTTATGCATGTTTATATGTTTTAATTAGAACAGTCACTGGTAATACTAGTTTATGATATTGATTTAGTTTTTATTTTTATATATTTTTATTTTTTTGGTAATATATTGCTGGAGCATAATTTTCTTGTATATATAAGGTTCTTTTTATCATTTATTTCTATTTTTTCTATTATTTTTTGAAAATACAGTTTAGTTCGTATATTATTGCAGATAGATACCAAAAGTGCAGTCTTTTTTTTGTGTATATATATATATATATATATATATATATATATATATATATATATATATATATATATATATATATATACATACGTACATACATACATACATACATACATACATACATACATACATACATACATACATACATACAATCACTGTCTCTAGGTTATGGAATAGTGCAGCTTGTGGACTTTCAAGCATGCAGGAGGTTAAAATCATCAGTAGAAGCTTGCTACAGCTGCAACTATTTGAACAGGCTTAACTCCTGATTACAGAGGGAGTTAAAAGTCAGGAAATGGCTTGCTCAGAGAGAGACTGCTTTTCCCCATTGAAGGGAGGAGAGAGCTCCCCAGCTAAGAATTGGCTTGCACAATCCACTAGACCCGTTGGATGGTGATCATGGTGTCTGCTGGGACTGACTGGGTCTTTATCCAAGAAAAAATAATGAAGGACGTGAGACTGCACTGAAACAGGGATGTCCTGTACATAACATTGGAACTACAGAGAAGAGGGATTCTCTGAACTCTTGCATGATCCAGAGGGAATTACCTGGATCCTCAACAGAAACAGAGAAGAGATAAACACTATATTAACATGCAGAGATTGTATATTGTTTAGAGATAATAGTCCATGTTTTGAGCCAACAAGCAGCTTACATAGCGGCTATCATTAGAGAGTACTGAAGGTGTTATTTTTATGATTTGTTTTGACATACTGCTGCGGCCGAGTTTATTCGAGCATTTGCCCGTTCTCGGCCGCAGCAGTTACCTGGCGCGCGCCGGAGGGTGCCGGGCGCGCGCCGAAGCAGCGGAGGAGAGGCCCGCCAATCGCGGCTTCCCCCTCTCCTCTCCGGGTCCGCCGGGTCCCCCGGAACCCCCTGCCGCCGTCCCCCACATCGCGGGACACCAGGGCTCCCTCGGGGAGCCCTGGACGTGCGTGCAGGGGGCGCAGGCACCCGATGACGCGTGACCGCGCATCGGAGACTCGCGGCACGCCGAGGGGCTGCCACTTGCAAGCCGGGAAATCTCCCGGCTTGCGGTACTGGCCACACTGCAATAAAGTGTGTCGCCAGTGTAAAGGGACGTGGGCCTGTTAGTGTATAAATTTAAAAAATGTAACCTTATAAATAAACCCTGTGTAGAGAAATACAATGTTTCAGGCCTTAATATGGGACTAAAAGATTCTGCGACGTGATGCAGACATCACAATTGCTGGAGAATGCGGGCAGTCCAAAAGGCACTGAGCAGTTGAAACTCTGGGGTTTGAAAATAAATGCGGGATTTAAAATGGCCATCAATCCAAAATGAAAAACAGATTCTGCGAGTGAAGTCTGTCCCACTATGTATGACCAGTTGTGCGCATACACACAGAATGTGTGAAGTGTGGATGCAAAAGGACATCCAGAGGTCAAGGTGAAGAAAACATCTGAAAGAAAAAGAAAAAAAAATGTGTTTTCTGTGTAATGTGCCTAGCCACACAAAACAATGTACTTTCAGGAATGAGTGTTCCAGCATAGCCCCACGAATGGAACTGCACCAGATATGTTTATGGTGTCAAGTGCCTGACCAAACCAAATACTGTCCCTTCAGATCGTTTGATGATGATATAGATGATAATGATGTAGATGTTAATGATGTAGATGATGATGATGATGATGTAGATGATACTGATGTAGATGATAATGATGTAGATGATAATGATGTAGATGATAATGATGTAGATGATAATGATGTAGTAGATGATGATGTAGATGATGATGATTATGTAGATGATGATGATGATGATGATGTAGATGATAATGATGTAGATGATGATGATGATGATCATGATGATGATGATGATCATGATGATGATGATGATAACTATGATGAGGGCTCCTATGGGGCCTCATGAAAAGAACAGTCTCCATTTGCAGCAGAAGCTGCAGACATTTTTTACCCCATGTGGTCAGGAAGGTGTGGGTCAGAAAAGACCAGAAATTAGCGACAGCCTGAAGCACCTGGAGGCATTGTCATTGTCTACTCACAGACCATAACCCCCTGAGTTGGTTACAACAGGTGTCCGGGGAAAATTCCAAGCTGCTGCGCTGGAGTCTTGCTCTATAAGAGTATGACTTTAATCCAGCACAAGAAAGGTAGCGAGCATGGCAATGCAGATGGACTATCCCACAAGGACAGTCCTGTTGAACACTTAACCTCAAGTGTTGTCTGGTCCGTTAAACCACCGGATGGGGTGGTTGTAACAGCCCCTACGTTTTGAGGTGGGGAGGTGTGACAGTGAAGGGGTACCCAAGCCAGTAAATAAAGCTATTATGCCCGGCTGGGTGCCCTTGAGCCATAATGGGGAATTGTGATTGTCAGCTCTTCAACCCAGAAATGGCAGTAACACTGTGCTTTTAATAAAAATGTCTGTGTGTCTCGCACCAGGTATAAGGTGGCGAGGATAATGTTATTCCCACTATGAAATATATTTCAATAGCAGTGTTTTCCTGTAACCGCGCAAAGGAAAAATGGTTTTAAAACCCAGCCGCCCACAGCACAGTGCATAGCGTTTGGCTAACTGTTGCTAGGAAGGTCTTAGAGCACTGAGATTTGCTGTGAGCGCTTGTAGAGTTAAATCATGAAAAATGTTATAACGCAATTTTTATACAGTTTCATAAAAATTGATGAATGAAAGTCACCCTATTTTAATGGCTCCAACATTAGAGGCATGAGGGGATTTTCATTCAGATGGTTGGAACAGAGGGAAACACTCAAGTTGTAATTGCTGTACTTTAGAAATGTTTGGCAAGAAATTCCTGAGAGGTGAGCAATGCATATGAAGCAAGGACTTCTAAGCCACAGACTGGTTTGGTTCCCCAATGTCTGGAAAAGCCCATAGTTGAAAACATTAGCCGACTAAGGGCTGTATGCACAAAGCGCCGAAAAGTTTTTTATCGCCACAAAACGGCTTTGGTATTCAATAAGCGCCGATAATTTGGCCAAATCGGCATTTTTTGTTCCCGATAAAAAATTATCGGCAGGCGTCTGACAAAAAGCCACTTTTCGGCACCTTTCGCCACTTTTTTAAATCGGCTGTATTCTAGTAGCCCCGATCATATTTTCGGTGCTTATCAGAGCTGATCGGCACTCTCGAAAAGCCATTTTTTCGGCAAATCGTCCCACCAACTCAAAGTTGGCGAGTCGGTGCGGAGAAGCATCGGCAAGGGCGAGACTTAGAAAAAATAAGGCCTTTTTCCTGTCTGTGATTGATGCCGGGGCTCTCCGGAGCTGATGAGTCATTACTGACACAAGTGAACTCTCTTCCCATGAGCGCTATAGGCCATGTCTGTACATACTGTGCTATATGTATGCACACACAGCTGTCTCTCACACATACTTATACTCCTTGTTTTTCTATCCCTATACACCAAAAGGGACCACATAGTATCCACACACACTTTTAGTTATGCTACTAACTCTCACATTTCCACACACACCCACACCATTTATATCCGCTCCCACTCCACACGCAACTTTTGTAAAGCACTGTATATACTGTGGGCTCTCCATTCATGTTAATTCACACTGATACACATACACACTCTTTCATCACTTGCTTTCAGGAACCTTTTGACACCTCCAGCCATAAAACACATCCAAACCGGGGGAAGGACCAGCACAGAAAACATTCCAATAGACACTGTTTATAGTATAGCTTTTGCTTGCTTCATTCATTGTAACATCGCCGGAAGAAGAGATCTGTGTATCTCGAAAGCTCGCACAAATAAAAGCATTTCGTTAGCCACAGAACGGTATCATCTATTTATTTTTTGATTATTGAAGCTCGGCTATATATATATATTACCCCAACAACCCCTATATCCCCCTAACATACACATATATGCATATCAATGATACTATAGGCCAGTGGGGGCCCTCGGGTGTTACCGGCAGGCCTGCAGTACCAATTATGTGCCCCCCCCCAATTAATGTCAAACACATACATACTTATAAATAAATAACCCCCCCCCCCTAACACATACAGTATAGTAATGGGCACAATTACTTTTATCCACAAATGGATAATAGTGAATGTGCCCATTTTAAATACATAAAGAACAATAAATACATTAAATACATATATCACTCACCCATGTCTGGCAGCCACGATGAAGGCCATCCTCATCTTCATCCTGTTCATTCCCCCTCCGATGCTGCAAAACAGACACAAGAATAAAAACATCCAATGTAATGTCCCCTAACCCCTTAATCACCATAGCGGTTATTAACCGCTACAGTCATTAAGGGGTTAACCCACCCTCACCCACCACTCGGGAGGCCTACATACCCTCCCACACTAACCCCCCACCCTGTGAGGCCTAACCACCCTCACCCACTACCCACATACCCTTGGGGCCAATACCCCCTCCCCCCACCCCCAATACCCACAATAAAAACAATACACAGTCCCACATTAAACATCATTCTATTTATTAAATACATTACCCACCCCCTGTGCCCCCCATAAATACATGATTTATCCTTTTACATACAGGGTTCATACCCCAGCCCCACGCGTGTCCCCGGCGGGCTGGTGGGTCACCTGACAGACTTACAGGGTACCAGCAACATGTTTCACACAGGTTCTGGAGGCCTGTTGGTGGGTCCCGCCAAGCACCATGGCCCCCAGGTGGTCTCCTTGGGTCACCGTGGGCCACAATTGGGTCCCCATGGTAGGACTGCGGATGTCTGGGAGCCCCGGGTCAAACCCACAGGTTTCTGCAGGGCCTCGGGTGGTTCTCACGGGGGTCTGGGGAACTCACGAGTGCTCATTATGGGTCTGCGGTGCCCCCACGGATGTGGGACCACCGGTTCTTCCCCGCACACTACGGGTCCGCGGTGCCCCCATGGATGTGGGACCAACGGTTCATCCCCGCAGACTACGGGTCCGCAGTGCCCCCACAGATGTGGGACCACCGGTTCATCCCCGCAGGTGTCACCCATGGAACCATCAGCCTGATACCCGTGAGATACCCGAGAATACCGCAGGTGGTCTCCAGAGGTCTCACGCAGAACCAAGGAACAAACCTTGAATGTTAAATTGTATTGTATGTCTTTATTTATATAGCGCCATTAATGTACATAGCGCTTCACAGCAGTAATACATGTGGTAATCCAATAAATAACAGATAATATAAATAACAGATCATGGGAATAAGTGCTTTAGACATTAAGGAAGAGGAGTCCCTGCTCCGAGGAGCTTACAGTCTAATTAAATAAATAAACCTGGCCTATACATTCAATACATACATCCCCCCCCCTCCCAACACCTACAGTACAATAATGTTCAAAATAACTATTATCCAGAAAGGGATTATAGATTATTTGGCCATTATTAAACACATTAACTAGCATATTAAAATAAATAAAGTACTACTGACCTTATCAATAAGAAGCCCCCATCACCAGCAACATCCTTGTCTTTCGATGCCCACAAAATACATTGCAATTACATTCAGATATCAATTAACCCTTTAAACACCTTATCAGATAATAACCGGAAAGGTAAATAAGGGGTTAAGCCACACTGGCCCGATACCCACCCTTCACCCATTCATTTGTACAGTGGCTTCATCATGCAACTATATATATATACACAGAGAGAGAGAGAGAGAGAGAGAGAGAGAGAGAGAGAGAGAGAGACAGAGAGAGAGATACACACACATGATGAACCAATATACAAATAAATGTAGACGGGTTATCAAAAACATGCTCTACTACAAATACCACTTCTCCATACAGTAGTACTAAAATGGTATCAATGGCGCTAAACAGATATGTATAAATAAATAAATATACAACCGGATGATAATAGGATATTCAATGATGATCTCAGCAGACGGTGATCAAGCATGAAATAAGAAAAAGAAATACATAGTATAATACTGTTTAACACTGAATCAACAGACAAACAAAGACTAAGGGCCTCATGCAGTAAGCGGCGGAAAAAAGCATTAGCCATTTTAGCAATTAGCCATGTTTTTGGCGTGTTTAAGTCGCTGTATGCTGTAAGTGGCGAATGTGCTGCGAATCAATGCGCCACCACCATTAGCAAATATTGGGATTCGCTTGGCGGGAATTTTGAAATGGCGTGCACGCACCGCCACTGGCGTGCACGCACCACCAATGGCGTTCTGATTCTGAATCGCGCGATTAAACAAACAATGGCGTGATTGTGCGGCCTATTTAAAGGTAACATTTGTTTAGATTCTTTCTCTGTGTTGTTGTGAGAGAGAGAGGGAGTGACGGACAGAGCTATGCATTGTGAGAGTAATTGATAGACGTGTTGATTGATTTGTTTTGTGCTGTAATATTTTGTTTAGCATTTGTTGTTATTGTCTATTAGAATTTGTTTTGTGAGTTTGAGGTTTTTTTTTGTTGTGTTGCTTGTGAGTGCTACAGGTATGGACGGGAGGCGTGGCAGTCAGAGGACTGATGCTGGGGTGAGTGATGTGAGTCAGGAGAGTGATGTTGCTGACAGTGTTGATGCTGAGTTAAGTCGTGAGAGTCCGGAGAGTGATGCTCCTGTGAGAAGTCGTGTGAGAGAGGGGAGTGATGCAAGGGTGAGTGCTGGTTCTCGTGTGAGTAGTCGTTTGAGAGAGGGGAGTGATGCAAGGGTGAGTGCTGGTTCTCGTGTGAGTAGTCGTTTGAGAGAGGGGACTGATGCAAGGGTGAGTGCTGCTTCTCGTGTGAGTAGCCGTGTGAGAGAGGGGAGTGATGGTAGGGTGAGTGTTGCTCGTGTGAGTAAGGGGACTGGTGGTGGTGCTGTGCGTGGTGGTGCTGTTGGGGGGGTGCGTGGTGGTGGTGGTGTGCGTGGTGGTGGTGTGCGTGGTGGTGGTGTGGCGTCTGATGGTGCATTGCTTCTGGATTCTTTTCCATTGGAAGAAGGGGAGTCCAGTCAGCAGCAGGCAGGTGCCAATGCAGCACGTGCTACAAGGACACAAAAGACAGTGCCAAGAAATAAAAGATTTAATCATGCAGAAATGACAGCCCTTGTGAGGGGCATTGTGGCAAAATATGATCAGCTCTGTGGTAATTTAGTAGGTTAGATATTGTAATCCTTCATTATGTTTTCTATTATATTCCTATGATTATGCTTAAATATGTTGTAATACATGTGATTTCATGGCCTTTATGTATGTCATATGTAATACATGGTATATATGACAGTATGTAAAGGAGGTTAAGGATGTATGTTAAAGTCATGTATGTATTTCTAAATATAATGCATCTAATAGATCCGACTACATAATGATTGTATGCACATTATCAGTTAATCTTACAATTTAAAATTGCATTTATATATTATAATGGAGGTTATCTTCATTACTGATTAATTTCCTTGTACCAGTAGTTGAACTAAATATGTAACTGAAACCGCATTCACCTAATGAAATAACAGGAGAATGGAAATATAGCTGGTGCTAAAGTGTTAATGTATGATATTAACAGTGTTGATCAAAAAAGAGATTTGATCACAAAGATGACCCTCTATATATAGCACTCTAAACATATATAGTATTTAATTATGGACATAAATGTTTGTCCAGCAAATAGTGCTGTCGGAATCACCGTAGAAGTCAAAAACAATACCATTTTATTACGTCTTAATTGACTTTAAAAACACAGATGCAGTATTAAAAATCCCCATTTGTTTGTGGCTATAGTGGATATTGAAGGCAGCATGCAAACTACTGTGACTTTAACATCATTATTTTTCATGTATTTGCTACTCTACATAGGTTATTAATATTCATGTCTTGCGGTATAAATGTTACATGAGAACAATTCCTTGATGTATACTTATGTATATGTTTTTTAATGTCAACATCTGTATACCTATATGTTATACTATATATTTCCCCATACACAGCATAAATCAATATCCATACTCTTACTCTCCCTCTGTGTAAACACACAACACATTCGCTATACGCACACAAAATGGTGGTACACAGAACATAAGAAACGCACACACCACACCTCACATTCAAAATGGAGTTGGACCAGTTATCATAACCATCAACCCCATCCCCCCACCCTACCCACACATCAACCCCATCCCCCCACCCCACCCACACATCATTATGTTACACTCAAATGTTGCATTAATGGAGGGGAGGAGTCCAATAGTGTCTAACTTATTGTCCAATCCCCTGTCGTGTAAGTGTTAGGCCTCGTTTAGGGTGGTTCCTTTGGAGGCACTGCGTGCGGACATCAGCTACAATGTATTAAATCTGAACTGTGGTTGTCATGGTAGCAGGTGACCTGTGTTTGAACTATGTAGTTTATGCAGGCTAAAGTTCAATGAAGCAAACCATACGTTTTTAAAAGCTGCTGCAGCGTCACTGTGACCTACACAGCCAATTGCATCATTCTTGAGAATGAGTTCAACAGTGCAACTTCTATCCCTAACCTGGCGTCTGTATCCCCTCCCCCTCTCTGCCTCCTCAACACGTGATTACATCTGCTGACAGTATCAACACACATTGCCCATCCCACTGCCACCCTCCCTCAGTAACCCACTCCCTACAACTCTTGTTTTTGCAACCCTGAACGAGGCTTAATGCTGAATATATGTAATTTAATAAACATTTAAAATTAATTGAATGTGCCACATTCATGCATGATTACAAAACATACCATTATGTAATCCTACTTCAGTGCTGCTCAAATAGTTATGAATTTACCCACAATAATGGCATGGTTCTATACTATTACATGTTCACGTCAGATGGATAAATTAGTGGCAGAGTTGTATTAATGTCTTTTTTGAGGCAGCTGTGCTTTGTTTTCTTGTGAAGCAAAACATGCACTGTTTGCTGCGTTATCACCCTGGTGTTCTGCATGTGTCTGTGCAAGCATTCTTAGTAAAGATGGGTATATTATGACATCTTCTGAGTATCATTCTACATTTACACCATGATGTAAATATTATCATGCACACCCATATATGTATTATTTAATGTGGCACATTTTTAAAATTATTTCTCGTATTCTAAAAGTTTACACTATTGCATGCATTGTTGATAACTGAATGATAAATATTCTTGATATTACAACATTATTATATTCTATTTCAAGCCAGGACCAGTTCCACAATTCGGCGTCAGTTATGGGAGGAAATTCGTGTTTCCGTCTCAGCAAAATCAGTTCCGGACATTGAAGAATTGTAAGAAAAAATTTGACGATATACGGAGAAATTTGAAACATGCCATTCAATTTGGACGCAGGCATGCTTCTGGGACTGGAGGTGGACCACCAGCATCACCTATTACATTCACCCCTTTGGAGATGTTGAGGGAAAAAATGTTACCTGTTGTAATATCAGGATTATCTGGAGACAGAGATATAGGTGTTTATCGGCACACTTTTCCACCAGGTGATTAATCTCTATATATTTCATGTTGTTTATAATACTGTTTATTATAATGTTAAAGTTCAGTAAATAGTTGATTCATGTTTAATTTCAAGTTTCATATAGGGTATTAACAATCTGCAGAATAACGTTTCTCCTTTTTTTTGTTATAATAAAATAGTGTAGAAATCATTATCTACTAATTTGTCACTAACTTCACTAGTTGGGGTTAGTTTTTTAACTGTCTAGGTGCATTATTGTGTGACGTTACACATGAACTTGTTGACGAACTGCATACTTCAAATAAGGCTTTATGCTATCATAAAGATGTTATTTTTCTATTATATTTCTCACTAACCTTCTTACATTCAAAATTGTCATCTTCTGAATGTATTTTTGTTACATTCATATAGTTACACCTGTGCCTCCGAACAACCAAGAAGAGGTGGTCACATCCGATTAATCTTTAGCATCATCACTTTTGGAAGGTGAGACTATCATGTTAGCATTTTGTTGTGTTTTTGTTCCTGTAACAAACATTATGTTTCAACATACATACCATGCACATGTTGGAGATATGATCATACTTATTATTATAAACATGACTTATGTAGTTGCACTCATTTAAATAGCAGTACCACATTTCATGGTTTGTGAATTTATCTATTAGTAATAATGCAGGAAACATTATAACTGTTGCTAGTATGTAAGTTCAATGAATTGTCACCATCTCAAATACATATATAGGTACATATTTGTGGCGATTCAGTTTTTCATACATTAACGTTACTATTGTATGTTGAACATGACATACACACAAGTAAATATTGTACTATGACATACTAGTATAATTGGTATAGTGACATGTTTTTGAACATGTTGTATTTCTCATGTTTCTCTAATAGGATGTGTGTTTGTGTACTGTGTATGGTGTCCCTTGTACTGTTCCTTGTATGAAGTGAACACACATAAAAATTAAATCAGACACTTACATAATCCATTTCAGCACTGGTCTTTAGTACATTATGCTGTACAGCCTGTGTTTGTGATTTCATACACCCTTATGTCACAACTAACACATCCAGCAACATAATGTTGCTAATGGAATTTTTCAATAATATGTGTACAGTAGACGTAACAATAATGCCTATTACCTTTCAACATATGTTCATAATGTATGTTGCAGCCTGTGTCAGAACCAGTATTTCTAATACTGTTGTTCTGCATAATTAATAACATCATCACACATGTCACCATTGACTGTAATAATTATGTTTAAGTGGTGATGAATAATGCAACATCCAAAAAAATATAGGTAAATAGTAATTATTTATTTAGTAATATATCATAATGGTACATTTTTTACATACACATGGAGACATGCAACCATGTTAAGAATGACAAATGTTAATGTTACTTTTTTTCCCAAAAATAGGCATTGCATGTGAACAACATCAGATTCCAATACTAACTGAACCACCTCGATTTCCACCTGCAAATAATACACAAGAAAGTTTGGCAGCAATGGATGCGTCCGAATCAAGAATTAGCGTACTCCACATAAAACACCATCAGGAATTAATGGGAGTACACCAATGTATGGCATTAGAAATGCACAAAATTCAAGCGGTAATAATGAAAATCCCAGAAGAATTGCATGTAATGAATCAGACATTCAGGACACTTGTGACCACTCTACAGCAAGGGAATCATCTTGTTCCACAGTCTGCACGAAATGAAGAACTTTTCAGCGGCAACAATGAAGGTATTTTCCATGGAGGCATTTTGTCTCCACAAACAGACGTGTTAAATGTATCTAGTGATGATATATCCCAAGTAAGAAGCTTTGTTCTGGAATCACCAACGACAGCTGAACAAATGCAGACATCCAGTACAGATGATAATCTTACACACGCACCTAAAAGGACAACAAAAAGGAAAAGATCAAATACAGAAACACGACATTCACTTGGCTGGAAGACATTGTCCTATACTGCTAAACAGTGTACACAGCAACAAGGTATCCATGTCTATAACCAGCCTCAAAGTGTTACTGTGTCTACCCAGGCCCAAACTGCATCTCTATTTTTACAGGCACAACCTACACCTGTAGTTACACAGGCCCAAACTGCATCTCTATTTTTACAGGCACAACCTACACCTGTAGTTACACAGGCCCAAACTGCATCTCTATTTTTACAGGCACAACCTACACCTGTAGTTACACAGGCCCAAACTGCATCTCTATGTTTACAGGCACAACCTACACCTGTTGTTACACAGGCCCAACCTACTGCACCGACACACTTTATTCGAGCAAATACCCAGTATGTACCTGGCAGATACCTGGAATGCGCCGCTCCTCACCTCTGACAAGCCCCGTTGCGTTTTCCTTCCCAGCCTGGGTTCATGCCTGGCTGACGGGCGGCTGATCTGTTAAATGATAATGATTAGGATTTAATAGGCTGCAATGCTTCGCGTGTCTACCAGATGGCATAAATTCATGAATTGTAATGCAGTATATATATATATACTGTGCAGTATTGCAGCCAGCGGGAATAAAATGCTTCAATCCCTGCCTGGAAAATAACCCAATGCACTCGGGCAGAAAACAGTCACAAACCTCAATACACCCGGGTATACCCGAATTCGTGGGACTAGCCGAGCTCGAATAAAGTGTGTCGCCAGTGTACACCTGTTGTTACACAGGCCCAAACTGCATCTCTATTTTTACAGGCCCAACCTACACCTGTAGTTACACAGGCCCAAACTGCATCTCTATTTTTACAGGCACAACCTACACCTGTTGTTACACATGCCCAACCTACACCTGTAGTTACACAGGCCCAAACTGCATCTCTATTTTTACAGGCCCAACCTACACCTGTAGTTACACAGGCCCAAACTGCATCTCTATTTTTACAGGCACAACCTACACCTGTTGTTACACATGCCCAACCTACACCTGTAGTTACACAGGCCCAAACTGCATCTCTATTTTTACAGGCACAACCTACACCTGTAGTTACACAGGCCCAAACTGCATCTCTATTTTTACAGGCACAAACTGCAACTGTACTTACACAGGCCCAACCTACACCTGTAGTTACACAGGCCCAAACTGCACCTGTACTTACACAGGCCCAAACTGCACCTGTAGTTACACAGGCCCAAAGTGCACCTGTCTGTACCGTGGCCCAAAGTTCACCTGTATCTACATTGCAAAAAATTGCACCTGTCTATAAGGATACACAATTTCTTCCAGTGTCTACACAGGCACAAAGTGGATTTTTGTACAACTATCCCCAACATGTTACAGTGTCTACCCAGGGACAAAGTGGATTTTACTACAACCATCCTGAACATCTTCCAGTGTCTACCCAGGGACAAAGTGGATTTTAATACAACCATCCTGAACATCTTCCAGTGTCTATCCAGGGACATAGTGGATTTTACTACAACCATCCTGAACATCTTCCAGTGTCTACCCAGGGACAAAGTGCATTTTACTACAACCATCCTGAACATCTTACAGTGTCTACCCAGGGACAAAGTGGATTTTACTACAACCATCCTGAACATCTTCCAGTGTCTACCCAGGGACAAAGGCCATTTTTATTTACCCATCCTCAACTTCTTACCGTGTCCAACCAGGGACAAACAGCAGGTGTGTCTACCCATCCTCAACTTCTTACCGTGTCCAACCAAGGACAAACAGCAGGTGTGTCTACCCATCCTCAACTTCTAACCGTGTCCAACCAGGGACAAACAGCAGGTGTGTCTACCCATCCTCAACTTCTTACCGTGTCCAACCAGGGACAAACAGCAGGTGTGTCTACCCATCCTCAACTTCTAACCGTGTCCAACCAGGGACAAACAGCAGGTGTGTCTACCCATCCTCAACTTCTAACCGTGTCCAACCAGGGACAAACAGCAGGTGTGTCTACCCATCCTCAACTTCTAACCGTGTCCAACCAGGGACAAACAGCAGGTTTGTCTACCCATCCTCAACTTCTAACCGTGTCCAACCAGGGACAAACAGCAGGTGTGTCTACCCATCCTCAACTTCTAACCGTGTCCAACCAGGGACAAACAGCAGGTGTGTCTACCCATCCTCAACTTCTAACCGTGTCCAATCAGGGACAAACAGCAGGTGTGTCTACCCATCCTCAACTTCTAACCGTGTCCAACCAGGGACAAACAGCAGGTGTGTCTACCCATCCTCAACTTCTAACCGTGTCCAACCAGGGACAAACAGCAGGTGTGTCTACCCATCCTCAACTTCTTACCGTGTCCAACCAGGGACAAATAGCAGGTGTGTCTACCCATCCTCAACTTCTAAATGTGTCCAATCAGGGACAAACAGCAGGTGTGTGTACCGATCCTCAACTTCTTACAGTGTCCAACCAGGCCCAGAGTGCTGCAGCAATTGTTCAGACACAAACTGCACCAGTGATTAATCCTAAGAAAATAGGGGGGAAAAAAGGTGTTAATGTTGAAAAACAGCACCATCAAAAAGGCCACTTTCCCGTTCCCAAACTAAATAGAAATAAAATGAAGTTAATTTTCAAACGTTTACTGTGTGTTTATTTTTTTATACAAATGTAAGGAAAAATTCATGCCACGTAAAAGTGTGGTAATGTGTTATTGTTAAATGTTTTGTTTTTTGGTGTTACACATGTTATAGCATTATGACACAAATTGTACTTTTGTACAGGTGTCAATATATCAATGTTCATCACAATGTACACAAAGTCACAAAACTATTGAGCACATATACTAGAATAGTGACATACATCTTATACATTGTTTATACATTAGTGACATACCGTATATTCCGGCGTATAAGACGACTGGGCATATAAGACGACCCCCCAACTTTTCCAGTTAAAATATAGTGTTTGGGATATACTCGCCGTATAAGACTACCCCTCTTCCAACGCACACACCAACCAAATAAAAATTAAAAAAACATCAGATTTGATTTATATATACTGTGCCGGCACATCCTATTCTAACTTTTGCCCGTCTTGCTCCGCGCATCATTATGGGCTGGCGCACGGCCACGTTCGGCGCCAGCCCATAATGATGCGCGAAGCAAGACAGGCAAAAGTTAGAATAGGATGTGCCGGCACAGTATATTGAAATCAAATCTGATGTTTTTTTAATTTTTATTTGGTTGGTAGCCTAGCCGCATCTTCCCCTCCCCCTTCCTTTCCCCTCGCGACCCCCACAAACACACAATCACACCACACATTCAATCACAAAACATACACATATCACTATACATATATATACACATACACACACACACATATCACTATACATATATATATATATATACATATATACACACACACACACATATATATATAAACACACACACACACACACACACACATATATATATACACACACACACCACTATACACATATATATATATATATATATATATATATATATATATATAAGAAAAAAAAGAGGAGAGAGCGCACACCCCATAGCGTAAAAAGGTAATTTAATGAGGGAAGGGGGGGGGTAAGGGGGGGGGTTAAAATGCACTCACAAGGGTACAAGTAATAAAAGCATTGTGTGATTATAATCACCACCATCCGGTTCTTG
>NC_134485.1:304526821-304636821 GCF_040206685.1 Ascaphus truei | reverse complement strand
TATACACACACACACCATTATACACACACACACACACACACACACACACACACACACACACACACACACACACACACACACACACACACACACACACACACACACACACACACACACATCATTATACACACACACACACACACACACACACATCATTATACACACACACATCATTATACACACACACACACACACACACACACATCATTATACACACACACACACACACACACACACACACATCATTATTCACACACACACACATCATTATACACACACACATACACACATCATTATACACTCACGGCTCTCCACGCTTCTGAGCACTGGAGGAGTAAAGACAGGAAGAGGAGGGCTTGTGTCTGTGTGTAGAGGGACGCCCCGCCCCCTCTGCAAGCACAGGGAAATAGCAGCACGGAGCTTCTGCCTGCCACTGCTCTGCTCTGCTCTGCCCCCGCACTTTGCCGGCGTATAAGACGACCCCCGACTTTTGAGAAGATTTTCCAGGGTTAAAAAGTCGTCTTATATGCCGGAATATACGGTACATTGTATGTGAAACATAAATATCCTAATTACACATGGTACAACATTGTTTATAACTACATATATGTTACTTCACATTAAATGATTCTCATATTTTAGGCTGCCATTAAAAACTCATGTACAATCATTAGTATTACACTTTATATGCCATATGCATGTAATTGTGTACAAAATTCTTCACATACTTACAACTACTTACCTTAACATTCACATAGTTTGTGTTACAAATGTGTTCATTGACTGACAGTTAAAATGAATGTGTGTGAGTATGAAATATATAAATATTAATTTTAATTTTAATATTCATATATATTCATATATATATATATACATGTAAACATATATATATATATATATATATATATATATATATATTTTTACATATACATTCATATTTTGAGATATATATGTAATTTTCTTATATATATATATATATATATATATATATATATATATATATATATATATATATATATATATATATATATATATATAATGTGTCTACAGATACGTATATTACATATTAACTTATTTAAAATATATGTTTATATAGATACCATTATTTCTGAACACATGCAATCACACACGTGTGGGTTGTAGAATTTCTTAGTGTATATTGACCTTCAGTATCTGTAAGTGCAAGAAGTATGGCTCAATTATTCTGTATTTGTTATAATGTGTAGTACAAAACATGCTTCTTCGTTCACACGCTCATTAAAAGGTAATATAAATAATAACAATATTTCATAACACATTAATTGTGACAACATACAATAAGTAATCTAAATTATTTACATAAACATGACTTATTGAAATATTTTAGCATGGTGTTTTTTTGTAACACCTGCTTGTGGGAGTTTAGAATGCAGAAAAACTGGCTTTTGTTTTATAACCTTCAAAATTACGTCACATTGATAAAAAGTATCAACTTGTGTATTTGCTTGAGACAATTCTAATTTCTCATTACTCTCAGCAATTTACTACGGAGAAGACATGGCGTCAAGTGTTAGACATGAAATTAAATTTTTAATATTTCAGGCCATAGAATTTTAGCCGGATTAAAAAGCTAATCTGCGTCAAATTTATGATTTCATAGAAGACAAATTTTATGAAGAACAACAAACAAGAAACCCAAAAACCTGGAAATTATCAGTACGCTACAACTTAAGTACTAATGAATGCTTTGAAAGAGACTTAGGGCCTCATGCAGTAAGCCCCGATACAAAATTTTCGGCACGAATTGCGAAAATGTATTTTTTGGGCGATTTGCCCTCGCAGTATTCAGTAAGGGCCGAATCCTTCCGATCCCTGCTGAAGCACTGCGAAAGCAAAGCTGCCGATGAGCTGTGGCGATACAGCCTGGCTCCCGATAAGGCTCCCGATAAGCCTTTGGTGCCGATAGATGTTTGCAGCTGAGAGAGACAAGCCGCTCTCTCAGCGCAAACGTCGGCACCAAAAAAAGTATTTAAAAACAACTTTTATTTATACTCTACATGTGCAGGGGGTCTTCGGAGCTGAACCGCGTTGGTTTGAGGTCCGGGGACCCCCTGCCCCCCGAGATACAGGCCCCTTTATGAGGTGCCGGTATCCCTCGGCGTTTAAAGGTCCCGATCACGTGACCGCGGCCTGTAAACAAACCAGAGGGATACCGGCACCCCATAAAGGGGCCTGTATCTCGGGGGGCAGGGGGTCCCCGGACCTCAAACCAACGCTGTTCTGCTCCGGAGACCCTCTGCACATGTATAGTATAAATAAAACACACACAAATCAATAAAGACTCGTTCCTTACCTTGGCGGCTATGTGCAACGGTAATGAAGCAGCATGAATGTCTTTTTAATTATACTGTACAGTGAGCAGGGGGTCCCCTGAGCTGAACCGCATTGCTTTGTGGACCAGGGACCCCCTGCTTCCCGAGTTACAGGCCCCGGTATGTGTCATCGGGTGGCAGTGTCGCCGCCATGTTTATAGCGTCCCCGCAATAAACATGGCGTCCACACTGTAACCGATGGCCCAAACCGGGGCCTGTAACTCGGGAGGCAGGGGGTCTCTGAGCCACAAATAAATGCGCTTCAGCTCAGGGGGCCTCCTGCTTCCGCACAATATTATTAAAATACATTAATGCTGCTTCATTACCATAGCGGATAGCCGCTAAGGCAATGAAGGGGTTAACGCATAGTAGCATGTTTATTGGGGACAAATGCCCCCAATAAACATAGCAGCAATACACAACATACAGTATAGTAATGGGCAGAATGACTATTATCCACAAATGGATAATAGTGCAGTTGTCCATTTACAATACTTACACAACAATAAAGACTTTAAATACATATAGCACTCACCCATGTCCCACTGCCACGATGAAGGCCATCCTCATCTTCATCCTGCCCATGCCCCATCCGCTTCTGCAAAACAAACACAAGAATTACAACATCCAAATTAATGTCCCCTAACCCCTTAATCACCATAGCGGTTATTAACCGCTACAGTTATTAAGGGGTTAAGCCACCATCACCCACATACCCTCCCCCACAAAGCCCCCCAACCACCCTCACCCAATACCCACAGGGGAGTCCTACCAAATACCCTTGGGCCTAATACCCCCTCCCCCAGCACATACAGTACAATAATGTGCCAAATAACTATTATCCACATAGGGATAATACATTATTTGGCCATTATTAAACACATTCAATAACGTTAAAATGTAAATAAAATTGTACTAACCTCATCAATAAGAAGTCTCCGTCGCCAGCATCATCCTTGGGGTCCGTTGCCAACATTAGAAATAGCCACAACATTTCAATATCATTAACATAACACTGAACCCCTTAATCACCTTATCGGGTACTAACCTGAAAGGTAATTAAGGGGTGAAGCCATCCTGCAATGCCTACAACAGTTATGCATAACATCTTCAGTGAAATAAAAACCAATTGCCTAACCAAATTCCATTTAATCATTCAATCTGTAGGCTCACATGCCTCATAAAACATTGCATTTACAGTGTATACATGTAGCATAACATGTAAACTGCATGTACACGCTGCAAATCAATGTTAACAATACAATAATGCCACTCAAATCGCCATACATCACAAGAAGTATATTATTTAATACAATAAACTCACCATCAATGAATTACCACACATCAATTACATCCCTAAACAATTAAAATACCATCCATACCAATTACACAATGAACTAAAGCTATCCTAACAGAGAACCACTTCAAAACATAGAAAAAAGTACACCAACAAATACAATATACTAAAGCAAGGCTTTCCATATCCTATTGTACGGCCTGGAAGCCCAAAACTTACATCTGTCTAAAAATAAAATACATTTAGCACACATCAATGCATAGCCACAATGATTAACAATACAGAATTAGAAGCTTTAACAACACTATCATTTCTTACCCTGTATATATATCTGTACACATACATACAGACATACATACAGTGGGAAGAAATGATATGCATTATAAAAAATGAAAACATGAAAAAGCAACACAAAAAACAGTTACATTAAGTACATTTCTTTATTTAACTTACCATTACTTGCCCCCACCGACTCCCGTTGATCAGCTTACTCACGAACCAATCCACGACACCATCCACGACACCATCCAGGAACAAATCCACGACACAATCCAGGAACAAATCCAAGAACAAGTGCAGGAACCAATCCAGGAAGCAAGCCACGAAGAAATCCAATAAACAATCCACGACACGATCCAGGAACAGGAACCCATAAAAGAAAAGAAAAAAACAAATTAAACATTAAAATAATAAAACATGACAATCAAGGGTTGTACTAGTTTTATTCTTAGTGAATCTGTATTACAATACCTTGTTCCGGGGTCTTCTTGACATCCGGTGCCACGCCCTGGTCTTCAATCTTCAGGAGGAGGTCCGTCCTCCTCGGCATCTGCCTTCAAAATGAGACGACATAGGCTTTTATAGGCCTATGACGTCACATTTGTCGTCATATGGTTCCCACGGCCCTGATTGGGCCGTGAAAACCATGTGTTTTGGCCGATGTAAAAAAATTGATGACGTCACTTAAAGGCAATGCCAGCACAGCCAATCAGAATGGCTTTGCTGCTATTGCCTTTAAGAAAACGTCATGAAATGACACATGGCCGGACTCACATGGTACTTGAACCAATCAGAGTAGGGATGGAGTTCCCACGCTCTGATTGGCTGGCTTACCATGTGAGTCCGGCCATGTGTCATTTCATGACGTTTTCTTAAAGGCAATAGCAGCAAAGCCATTCTGATTGGCTGTGCTGGCATTGCCTTTAAGTGACGTCATCAATTTTTTTACATCGGCCAAAACACATGGTTTTCACGGCCCAATCAGGGCCGTGGGAACCATATGACGACAAATGTGACGTCATAGGCCTATAAAAGCCTATGTCGTCTCATTTTGAAGGCAGATGCCGAGGAGGACGGACCTCCTCCTGAAGATTGAAGACCAGGGCGTGGCACCGGATGTCAAGAAGACCCCGGAACAAGGTATTGTAATACAGATTCACTAAGAATAAAACTAGTACAACCCTTGATTGTCATGTTTTATTATTTTAATGTTTAATTTGTTTTTTTCTTTTCTTTTATGGGTTCCTGTTCCTGGATCGTGTCGTGGATTGTTTATTGGATTTCTTCGTGGCTTGCTTCCTGGATTGGTTCCTGCACTTGTTCTTGGATTTGTTCCTGGATTGTGTCGTGGATTTGTTCCTGGATGGTGTCGTGGATTTGTTCCTGGATGGTGTCGTGGATGGTGTCGTGGATTGGTTCGTGAGTAAGCTGATCAACGGGAGTCGGTGGGGGCAAGTAATGGTAAGTTAAATAAAGAAATGTACTTAATGTAACTGTTTTTTGTGTTGCTTTTTCATGTTTTCATTTTTTATAATGCATATCATTTCTTCCCACTGTATGTATGTCTGTATGTATGTGTACAGATATATATACAGGGTAAGAAATGATAGTGTTGTTAAAGCTTCTAATTCTGTATTGTTAATCATTGTGGCTATGCATTGATGTGTGCTAAATGTATTTTATTTTTAGACAGATGTAAGTTTTGGGCTTCCAGGCCGTACAATAGGATATGGAAAGCCTTGCTTTAGTATATTGTATTTGTTGGTGTACTTTTTTTCTATGTTTTGAAGTGGTTCTCTGTTAGGATAGCTTTAGTTCATTGTGTAATTGGTATGGATGGTATTTTAATTGTTTAGGGATGTAATTGATGTGTGGTAATTCATTGATGGTGAGTTTATTGTATTAAATAATATACTTCTTGTGATGTATGGCGATTTGAGTGGCATTATTGTATTGTTAACATTGATTTGCAGCGTGTACATGCAGTTTACATGTTATGCTACATGTATACACTGTAAATGCAATGTTTTATGAGGCATGTGAGCCTACAGATTGAATGATTAAATGGAATTTGGTTAGGCAATTGGTTTTTATTTCACTGAAGATGTTATGCATAACTGTTGTAGGCATTGCAGGATGGCTTCACCCCTTAATTACCTTTCAGGTTAGTACCCGATAAGGTGATTAAGGGGTTCAGTGTTATGTTAATGATATTGAAATGTTGTGGCTATTTCTAATGTTGGCAACGGACCCCAAGGATGATGCTGGCGACGGAGACTTCTTATTGATGAGGTTAGTACAATTTTATTTACATTTTAACGTTATTGAATGTGTTTAATAATGGCCAAATAATGTATTATCCCTATGTGGATAATAGTTATTTGGCACATTATTGTACTGTATGTGCTGGGGGAGGGGGTATTAGGCCCAAGGGTATTTGGTAGGACTCCCCTGTGGGTATTGGGTGAGGGTGGTTGGGGGGCTTTGTGGGGGAGGGTATGTGGGTGATGGTGGCTTAACCCCTTAATAACTGTAGCGGTTAATAACCGCTATGGTGATTAAGGGGTTAGGGGACATTAATTTGGATGTTGTAATTCTTGTGTTTGTTTTGCAGAAGCGGATGGGGCATGGGCAGGATGAAGATGAGGATGGCCTTCATCGTGGCAGTGGGACATGGGTGAGTGCTATATGTATTTAAAGTCTTTATTGTTGTGTAAGTATTGTAAATGGACAACTGCACTATTATCCATTTGTGGATAATAGTCATTCTGCCCATTACTATACTGTATGTTAGGGGGGTATAGGTGTTGTTGGGTATATATATATATATATATATATATATATATATATATATATATATATATATATATATATATATATATAATTATTTAATTATTTATTTAATTCGTTATTGTGGTGCTGGGGTGTTTTTTTATTTATTATTGTGGGTAGTGGGGGTGTGTGAAGGGGGCATTAGCCCCAACGGTGGTTGTTTAGGGCTTGCGGGTGGGTAGCGGGAGGCCTTAACCCCTTCAGGACCGTAGCGGTATTAACCGCTACGGTCGTGAAGGGGTTAAGTGCCCCCGCATCCCCCCCGCAAGTTCTAAACTCACACCCAGGGCCAAATACCCCCCTCACCCATCCCCGCTACCCACAATAACGCTGGCACGGTGGGTTAACCCCTTCATTGCCTTAGCGGTTAGCCGCTAAGGTAATGAAGTGGCTTTTAAATGCCTTTTTCCTGCCTCGGATGCATGCCGGGGGGCTCCGGTGCGGGTATCAGCTCCGGAGACCCCCGGCATCAATCACAGGCAGGAAAAAGGGCTGATTTTTCCTAAGTGTCGCCCTTGCCGATGCTTCTCCTTCAGCAAGTTGCCAACTTTAGTTGGCGGGCTGGATTGGCCATAAAATCTCCAATCTGGCCTGCCGATCAGCACCAAAAAGCTGATCGGGGCTTACTGAATTCAGGCGGGAAAAAAAAGTCCCGATAAGTGGCTTATCGGCAGCCGGGTGGCGAAAAAATTTTTTTCGCAAGAAAAGTTGCCGATAATTCCCACTTATCGGGGCTTACTGAATCAGGAGGGCAAAAAACGGCTATAAAATGCCGAAAAAGCCTTATCGGGGCTTACTGCATGAGGCCCTTACCCCGGGATGGTGAAATAGTGACTTTTTGGAAAGTTGCTGATTCAAAGAAGATTACTTTAGAACATGGAACATATCTCCTGATAACCAGTTTTTTTTTTTTTACCTAATCCAAATTACAATCAGTGGCCACAGACTGGTGTCGTGTACCCAAACCAACAGCATGCCATAACACAATCTCAAATTGTATGTGAAGGTAACTACAATGCTATGCTGCCTACTGTACATGATACAAACATGTGTGGATTGGAAACAACTGAACCTGTGTAATGTACCTGCCTCAGTCTGTGTCGTGGCAAATGAATGGTGAAATACCATATGACGGCGTAACAGACATGAAGTGGCTGAGCATACCAGGATTCTTACTGCAAATCCCAATCAATTTCTGTGTAGCAGCAGCAAAGCTGAGGAACACAGCGCCACCAGCAGCTGCAGATTCCAGCAAGGTCGTTTCTAAATATAAAGAGAAAGGTAAACATTGTTAACATTAGCCCATTACTAAACTATTACTAATTTGCTATTACACCATCATGTACACCATTTTATGAACCCACGCTAAAGACAACCATGTAGTGTTAAAACACACTTTCAGTATAATGTGTCCATATACTTTTGGATTTAAGTAAAAAATACAGCTGCATTCGATTAACACACATGCAACGTTCAGTTACAGATTAGTGATCCGGTATTTGGCTAAATGACACATATATATGTACACACACAAATATGTTAATTAAATTGCTTACAATTACACATTGTGTATGCAGTAGTGCTGAACTCCAGTCCTCAAGACCCCTAACAGGTCAGGTTTTCAGGATATCCCAGCTTCAGCACAGGTGGCACTATCAGTGGTGATTGAGCCACCTGTGCTGAAGCTGAGATATCCTGAAAACCTGACCTGTTAGGGGTATTGAGGACTGGAGTTCAGCACCCATGGATGGTGTTAGTCGCGTCCACCTGTGATGTGACTCCGTGATCATGTGACAATGCTGACTCAACTATGACGTTCATCATGTATTATACAATATGATGGCAAAAAGCTCTCACTTGCGTGTTCACACACATTATGTAAATTTGTGATAATACACAACAATAGTATAGTGAAACGTTGGGACTTATAAAAGCTTAATTACTAACATGCAACAGTGTGGTACGCGTTGAGTTGTGCGCGTGCACATTGATAACCGTTATGTTACTTGCCTGGACATAGGGCGAGTTTGTGACGTGAGGGGACGTGTTCAGATGTTAACGGGGGCATATCAAATGATAAGTGTAAACTGAAACACATAACAAGGCAGCGGGGACACTAATGTGTGTATGTCACATGCGCGTGGGGGGGGGTTGCTTGGTTGTTTAGCGCGTGATAAGCGAGACCTGCAGTATGTGAGTGAGATAGTGATATAGCGAAGTGAGGGGGCGTGATCGTGCATGTCCGTTGCCGTGCCCATTACATGACGCGACAGAGTCGCATTTACTGTGAGAGATGATGCTGGGGGCGTGGCCACGCATCTGTATAACACACCCAGTCACCATGACAGCGCACGGCTCTGCGTGCGCTGTGCTATGAAGCCCCGCCCCCCCAATCCGGCCGGTCCAAGTCCCTACATTGTCGCGCACCTTTCAACAGCGGTGCGCGGCAGCTTTTATGGGAGGCAGGGGAATTAAAACTTCACATCTGCGACGGAGGCGTGTCCACGTCCCCGGCGGCGCTTCAGCCAATAAGGGCAAAGCACCAGCGTTACGTCATGGCCACGCCCATGCAAACCAACAGCCACACCCCCTCCCCTCGTAAACCTTCCCTCTCCCCCCAGACCACACATTGCGGTGTACCGCTGTGCACGCGCCGCCCCCCCGCCGGCCGCGCGTGTGACAGTCAAGACTGGGGACTCAGGCTTAATAAATTTTTAAACAACACTTTCAATTAACCGCTGCGCATGCACATTCAGTGTGAATGCCCATGAAGTGCGTAGCAACATTGAGTTGCGCTGTTCAGACGCACAGCGCAGGCAGCGCCATGCACGCAAACATCAGTGTTAACAGTACTGTAATTAGAATAATGTGGTACTACATTCTAACACAGCTGCCATGTTATATGTGCACGTACGCATGTACATGTCCATAAGTCACTGTTGCCATGTGTTACAGAGCCCTATGCACACACATGCGAGCGGTATGCAAGTCCCTGTGACCGCACCATACCAGTACTTGTAATGGAACAATATGTGTACCTTATGCGTGAACATGGACACTGATGAACATGATAATACTACATATTCTCAATATAATAAACATTCGGATGCAAATGTACAAAAGTCTGTCCTTTGTATTGTGAGGGTAGAAAATATTATATGAATATATGTTTATCCATTATTCCGAGAGTTATCCAACTCAGCAATGCAAACAGATATTGTACAGTAAAGATGGCGCCTGTATCCGGGAACACACCCTGAGATTATCCTGTAATGAAGACATCCGGCTGATGAAAGATGTACAAACAACTGGCTTATCAGCACGAGCTGACTCACGAGCTGATCACGCACCCATGCACGAAGGAATGTACACCAATGAGAGACGAAAGAGTGTCCCGGATCAAGATATAAACGGCTTAAGCCCAACCCCTGCCTCGCCCCATTGCTATGCTATATAAACTATGTGAGCTGAATAATAAAGCAGCAGTTCCTGTGTTACCCCCGGGATAACGCATGTACTGAGATTGAAGCTGAACTTTGTGTCAGAGTCTTTCTTAGTGAGCTAGCGCATGCATGACTGAATTTGGAGCAAGTGACTGAAGAGAGAGACCCTGATATAGTGAGATTCACGACCTCATTATTTGGCGCCCAACGTGGAAGGGGGGGAGCGTGACTCCGGCTCACCACGAGAGACTGACCTGTCGCTGATTTTGCTTCCGAGACCGTGACGCACCGAACCGAGGACTGATCACCCTCATTGTCAAGGTAAGCTCTTGCATACAATTTGTGTGTTATCTTGCCTATGACAAGTCGGTGGGTTGCTGCCTGGGTAGTATAGTCTGTTTAGGTCTTTCACTCACGTTGATGTGATACAACGGTGTGATCTTTAGAGTCGCGCTCTGTTTAGAACTGTTAAAAATATCATACTCTTCAGTTGCTTGTGGTCACCTATAAGTTGCTAAATTGTACGAATGTTTGCATGTTATATATGCTAGTCAGTGCCGCAAGTGGGAGCCCGAAGTGTAGTGGGATTTTTGTCGGCTGACTGGAGATATATATGTAGGTGTATTAATGCATTAGTGTTGGGAATTTAGGTGACCGAGTGGATATTAATGGGAAATAGACTGCGGGTTGTCTGATTGATTTTCTGACCAGTAATTGCAAAATCCCTGAATGAGAGTGCAGGCTGTCAGCCCGAGATAAGGGAACAGGACAGGCACTGATGATCTGAGGGCGGTAACCTGGAAAAGTGGTTCCCTCGAGACGGCGAAGTAGTACTCTGTCTCCGGTACCGGGTGTCTGGGGTCAGGGACCCAACGTCTGAGGGCGGTAACCAAACAGTGGTTCCCTCGAGACGGTGACACAGGACCGGCCACGAGATATTAGTGGGACGAACAGAGAATTCAGAGATGTTGCACTTATTTAAGAAAAAACATGTGTTGCCCACAGGGGCACAGACAGCACTAGATTTAGTCCGCACTCGAGAAGGAAAGAAATATACCAAACATGCTACTAATCTATATAAACTGGCTGGAGTCCCGCCTACGGGAAGATTACAACCCAGCATATGGTCTAAAATGATAACCGAATCCCGGGGAATGCTGGAAGACAAAGGTCTTTTAGAGGTAGCACAGGCTCATCTCCGAGTAGCGGGAAAATTGTGTGATGAAGGTTATGAAGAAGTACGGGGGGAGGGTGGAGCAGAAAATACTGATCCCCTATATGGATATATGAAGCTTGTTAAAACTGAGGAAACCCCATATCCGCCGCCATACCAAGATGGCGCCCGCCCTAGTCCAAAGGGGTGGGTCTGTCACCATTGTGGTATGCAAAACCCGGAATGGCGGAGTTTCTGCTATAATTGTGGTGTGCCCCGTCCCGGCCCACCGCCCATCTTATCCGAGAAGTCCGCCCATTCCTCTCCCGCCCAGACGCTCCCTCCCGCCCCTCTATATCCTATCCTCACCCCTTCCGGTTCCTTTTACCAAGGCCCGGATACAGGAAAAGGACCTAGTGACACGCAAGGCCCTAAGCCTACTGGAACGCAAGGCCCGATGGTCAGTGAAACGCATGACGCTATGTCTACACTACAAGTACTTTTTCCCTTCACCTCGCTTCAAGAATTTCTCACTTCCCCAGAAGCCATCGCTGCGCGTCAACAAAGGCGACAGGCAATACGACCTGATAGTAGGTCGGAGTCCGAAACATCAAATCTAGCGGACTTTGACGACCCTTTATATCCTGGCCCTAATCCACCACCCACCTCTACGCCCAGGGCTCCGCCGCTCATAATCAATCCCACGCCAGTAGTTCCTACCAGACCACCTCTTTCTGACACACTTCCCCGGGCACCGGAACAGTGGCTTCCGGCACTATCCAAACCGTTTGTCACACGACAGGGCAAGCAAGTTATTGTCACTGTAGGAACTGGGGACATAACCACAGCGGTGGTAGATGTAATAGTTAACCCTGCTAACTCCCAACTCCAACACGGGAGTGGACTGGCCCGGAGTATCTCTCTTGCCGCAGGCCCCTCCATGCAGCGGGATTGCAACCTAATCATTTCACGCACAGGCCAAGTACCCCCGGGACAAATTGCTGTCACTGGCCCCGGTAACTTGCCTATAGCCCTTATAATACATGCCGTAGGTCCCCGGTATGACCCTGATTCTGCCGAAGTATGCGAATCTCAATTAAAGTCCGTCGTCTGGAATACCCTTATTCATTTGTCAGACCAGGCCTGTGTTGAGCGCGGAATCTCCTCTGTTGCTTTTCCTTTGGTATCCACGGGGTTATTTAGGTACCCACTCAAACCTGCTGTAAATACTATCATATCTACCATATTAGAATTTGTGGCCACCCAACCTACTACACTCTCAGAGATCAGAATAGTCACTGATGATCCCGATAGAATGCCAGTCCTTCAGTCAGCTTTGCAATCCAAGGGCACACTCTCAGATATAGTGCCCTCGGCCGTGCCCCCACTTCCCGGTTCCCAGATTTATCATACCCAAGGGATATCAGCTATAAAAACGGAGCCCACGGCAGAAGGCCAAACCAATAATGCGACACATAACACACCCAAGCTTGGTCTTCAGTATGTTACGTTCACCCCTACACAAGTTTCCACTCTGGTGTCTGGTCTACCTGACCCGGAGAAACAGCCTATGCCGTTCTACAGACGAATGTGCCAGATACAGAAAACCTACGGATGCACCTGGCAGGATCTACAATCTCTCACGGAGATTAAATGCACAGACAGTTTCCTGCCACTGATGGCCCCGGCATTCGACCTAAGTCAGTCACAACCTATTGATACATACTCTTCGGGACTCACTTATTGTCAACAACTCAAACTCTGGGCCCAGGAAGCACTCACAGAGTTACAGGGCTCACTCCAAGAGATTACACAACAAACGGATGAATCTGTGGAACAGTACGGCTCCAGGATCAGAATACTGTTCGAAGATCTTGGCTTTGCCACTCAAGCCAAGGCTCACCGTATGATCCTGACTAAGGCTTTTATAGATGGACTCAATGAACAGCTGAAAGACAAGATTATGTCAATACGCCCAGATTGTATTGGGGGAACATTACAAGACGCTATATTAGTAGCTAAAGGTTTTGCCCGGTCACAAGCAAAGGAACTGAAAGACAAAGGGAAAAAGAAAGCACTTGCTCTAATGATGCAAGAAAATGAATGCACAGATGCAGTTTTATGTCCCTCCCTTAATACCTCACCTCCCGCTTCCGCTTCTTTCCCTCCACCGTCTGCCCCCGCCCCTTTCCAACCCCCCAGTAATAATCCGTACCCGCCCCCTCCTTTCCCTCCTTACCCACAGCCATACCCCTACCCTGCCCCTGCCCCGGCCTACACTCCCTATTATCCACAGCACACCCCCCAACAAGGATACTACCCAAACAATGGGCCTCGGCAAGACCGGAGACAAAACGGAGGAGGCCGCAGCCAAGGTGGACCAACCTGCTGGAACTGTGGAATAGTTGGACATGTTAGGAGAGAATGTAGGAAGCCCAGACCAGACCAACTACCTGAGGGACCTCCACCCCGGTCCTGAAAGGGGGGACAACCTGGGACCGCCATGGCAGCAGTGGGGCAAACTGCTGTTTGTGGGAAAGTCACTCTCACAGTAGCAGAGGTCCCTATGGATTTCCTGGTGGACTCAGGGGCGTCCACGTCCGTTATATCCAAAAAATTGCTCCCCCCCACTATAGAACTTTCCGATGATTGGATGACATCAATGGGGGTAGAGGGAAAACCGCAAAACAGCCGCCTTACTGTTCCTGTACCTCTCGGACCGTTCTCAGAAGTCGCTGCTAGATTTCTGGTATCGAACACCTGCCCTCTAAATCTATTAGGGTCCGATATTTTACAAAGACTAAGGGCAAATATTTTATATGATGAGTGTGGCATGCAACTTATTCTCCATCGCCCGGAAGGGGGAGACACCCCCCCAGATATCTGCATCATCCGAGCTTTACCGCTGATGCTGTTACAAGAACAATCCAACCCAAATACTGGTTTCCCCAGCCATATTGAACCTCAAGTTTCTTCTAGTTTATGGTCTGTGGGACCTGAAGATGTGGGGCTTCTTCCCGTTCCCCCAGTGGTTGTACAGATGAAACCTGGAGTCCCTTACCCAAGAATCCCGCAATACCCTCTCAAAGCTGCACAGGAAGCCAGTCTGAAGATACAAATTCATGCATATTTGGAGAAAGGGGTGCTCAGGTATTGCACTTCACCTTGCAATACTCCTCTGTTTCCTGTCAAGAAGAAAAGTGTCAAAGGTCAACCTGATAAATATCGATTGGTACAAGATCTGCGTGCTGTCAATGCGGCAACAATACTGGAAACCCCTGTTGTCCCCAATCCGAATACTCTCCTCAGCGGAGTCCCTCCCGAGGCCAGTCTCTTCACAGTTATAGACCTGGCCAATGCTTTTTTCAGTGTTCCCCTTCATGTGGACTCCCAATTTTTATTTTCTTTTACTTTCCAAGGAGCTCAACTGACATGGACAAGAATACCCCAAGGGGCCCAGAATAGCCCTAACCAGTTTTCCCAAGCTTTGAAACTCTCTCTTTCACCATGGGTGTTAGCTCACCCTGAAGCTACGCTACTCCAGTATGTTGATGACCTTCTGCTATGTGGCCCAATCGACAGCCAACAGATGGAATCACTCTCCGTCTCCCTGTTGCAGCATCTGTCCTCCATCCAATGTAAAGTCTCTAAGTCAAAACTCCAATGGTGCCTCCCTAAGGTCGTTTTTCTGGGGCATTGTATATCACAAGGAATCAGACATCTGACAGATGAAAGGAAACAAGCTATTGTATCTGTCTCTTATCCATCCACAATCAGCCAACTGCAATCATTCCTTGGACTTATCACCTACTGTAGACAGTGGATACCTGACGCTTCCAGGCTTATGCAACCGCTATATGATGCGCTGAAAACTGGCCCCAAGGAAGACGATGTGGCCGACCCAGTTGCCTATCAATTATATCGACGCTGTTTCAATCTTCTGAAGGAAGCCATTTCAAGTGCACCAGCACTGGGCCTTCCAGATTATACCAAGCCATTCAATCTATATGTGTCCGAGCAGGAAGGCCATGCTTCTGGAGTTCTTACACAATTCCATCGGGAGAAACAGCGCCCTGTCGGGTACTACTCCTGCAGACTGGATCCGGTTGCACGTACTTCTCCGAGTTGTCTCAAAGCCGCCCATTCCGCCCAAGTACTGCTGGATAAAGTGGCGGACATCACTCTCGGACATGATGTTATTATTCAAGCTCCACATGACTTGGCTGCTGTTCTCTCGCTGACATTACCCCGACATCTCTCGCATCAACGTCATTTAAGACTTCAGTGCTCATTGCTTCTTCCGTCTTATGTTTCTTTTCAACGATGTACCACTATCAACCCAGCAACTCTTCTGCCACATATCCCAAAGGGGGGAGAGGAACCAATGGAAGAATTAAACACTTCTAGTCCACCAGTGTCCCCCCATGACTGTTTACTCACTTTACAGCAAGACACGTCAGAACCACAGAATATGTCTACTACTGCGATTCCAGGCGCTGACCTAGAACTCTGGACAGATGGCTCAAGGTATGCCGATGATAGCGGCAGATTTCATACCGGTTTTGCCATCACCACGGAGAAAGAGATTCTCTACGCTGAAGCATTGCCACCAAGCAGGTCAGCCCAGGAAGCGGAATTGATTGCGTTACAAACAGCATTGGAGATGGCAGAAGGAAAAAGGGTGAATATAAGAACAGACTCACGATATGCTTTTGGCATTGCCCATGATTTTGGTACTATCTGGAGAAATAGAGGATTCATAACCTCCTCAGGAACACCGGTGAAACATGCCACCCTTATCCAAGGACTTATGCATGCTATGGGGCTACCTATCCAGGTAGCGGTTCTCAAGGTCAAGGCACATGGAAAAGTGGACAGCACGGAAACAAGAGGAAATCAATTAGCTGACCAAGCCGCCAAACAAGCTGCCTTGGGATCTGTGTCAGAGAGATGGCTAGCCATGGAAGACATGGAAGTAGCAATGGTAAGCACGCGGGCACAAGAAAAGAAACAACGGGAGGAAACAGAGGCACAAATCGAGGCTGAAGAGTTTCCCGAAATTAATACAGCACGACCTCCAGTTGTTAAACTACAACAGGAACAGGCAAAAGTATTATCAGAAGAAAAGAAGCAGTGGAGGAAAGATGGGGCGACCGTGGAAAAGAAAACTGGTCTGTGGAAAAAGGATAATGTATACTGTCTTCCAAGAAGAATGTATCCAGCCGTAGCAACATGGGCACATGGAGCCACACACCGAGGAAAGAATCAAGCCCTCGCATATGTAAGGAAGTTCTACTATGCTCCTGGGATCAGTACCACATTGGCCGCATACAACCGAGCCTGTCAGGTTTGTCAAACCTGTAATCCCAGCAGCACACAGACCGTACCCACCCAGCATTTAGCCAAGCCCGACTACCCATGGCAGAGAATCCAAGTGGACCATATTCACATGCCCCCGGCCGGGGGATACGAGTATGTATTGGTAGTAGTGGATATGTTTTCAGGATGGCCCGAAGCTTACCCAGTCAAGAATATGACGGCAAAGGTGACAGCGAAGAAAATGCTTATCGAAATAGCATGCAGGTTTGGTATACCTGAAGTGATCGAAAGTGACCAAGGACCGGCGTTCACAGCCTCTATTTTTGGGGAACTATGGTTTATGTTGGGATCTCATCAAGGACTCCACACTCCCTATCACCCACAAAGTTCGGGAAAGGTGGAAAGGATGAACGGCACACTGAAAACCAAACTACTTAAGATGAGTCAAGATCACCCCCTCCCCTGGCCAGATCTATTGCCTATAGCGTTATATCATGTCAGACACACGCCCCAGGCCAAGCATGGGCTTACCCCATATGAAGTCCTATTTGGGTCCCCTCCCAGAATACCAGAGATAGACAGTCAGGAATTACAAAAAGGTCAGGACAAGGTAGTACAATTTGTGATTTCACTTGCGCAAGAATTGTCTAACTCTCGTTCTGTAGTATCTGCTTCTCTTCCAGAGTCCACAGGAGACACAGTACACCCCTTCCAACCTGGGGATAGCGTGTATCTGAAGAAACACGCTATCCCCAGGTTGGAAGGGGTGTACTGTGTCTCCTGTGGACTCTGGAAGAGAAGCAGATACTACAGAACGAGAGTTAGACAATTCTTGCGCAAGTGAAATCACAAATTGTACTACCTTGTCCTGACCTTTTTGTAATTCCTGACTGTCTATCTCTGGTATTCTGGGAGGGGACCCAAATAGGACTTCATATGGGGTAAGCCCATGCTTGGCCTGGGGCGTGTGTCTGACATGATATAACGCTATAGGCAATAGATCTGGCCAGGGGAGGGGGTGATCTTGACTCATCTTAAGTAGTTTGGTTTTCAGTGTGCCGTTCATCCTTTCCACCTTTCCCGAACTTTGTGGGTGATAGGGAGTGTGGAGTCCTTGATGAGATCCCAACATAAACCATAGTTCCCCAAAAATAGAGGCTGTGAACGCCGGTCCTTGGTCACTTTCGATCACTTCAGGTATACCAAACCTGCATGCTATTTCGATAAGCATTTTCTTCGCTGTCACCTTTGCCGTCATATTCTTGACTGGGTAAGCTTCGGGCCATCCTGAAAACATATCCACTACTACCAATACATACTCGTATCCCCCGGCCGGGGGCATGTGAATATGGTCCACTTGGATTCTCTGCCATGGGTAGTCGGGCTTGGCTAAATGCTGGGTGGGTACGGTCTGTGTGCTGCTGGGATTACAGGTTTGACAAACCTGACAGGCTCGGTTGTATGCGGCCAATGTGGTACTGATCCCAGGAGCATAGTAGAACTTCCTTACATATGCGAGGGCTTGATTCTTTCCTCGGTGTGTGGCTCCATGTGCCCATGTTGCTACGGCTGGATACATTCTTCTTGGAAGACAGTATACATTATCCTTTTTCCACAGACCAGTTTTCTTTTCCACGGTCGCCCCATCTTTCCTCCACTGCTTCTTTTCTTCTGATAATACTTTTGCCTGTTCCTGTTGTAGTTTAACAACTGGAGGTCATGCTGTATTAATTTCGGGAAACTCTTCAGCCTCGATTTGTGCCTCTGTTTCCTCCCGTTGTTTCTTTTCTTGTGCCCGCGTGCTTACCATTGCTACTTCCATGTCTTCCATGGCTAGCCATCTCTCTGACACAGATCCCAAGGCAGCTTGTTTGGCGGCTTGGTCAGCTAATTGATTTCCTCTTGTTTCCGTGCTGTCCACTTTTCCATGTGCCTTGACCTTGAGAACCGCTACCTGGATAGGTAGCCCCATAGCATGCATAAGTCCTTGGATAAGGGTGGCATGTTTCACCGGTGTTCCTGAGGAGGTTATGAATCCTCTATTTCTCCAGATAGTACCAAAATCATGGGCAATGCCAAAAGCATATCGTGAGTCTGTTCTTATATTCACCCTTTTTCCTTCTGCCATCTCCAATGCTGTTTGTAACGCAATCAATTCCGCTTCCTGGGCTGACCTGCTTGGTGGCAATGCTTCAGCGTAGAGAATCTCTTTCTCCGTGGTGACGGCAAAACCGGTATGAAATCTGCCGCTATCATCGGCATACCTTGAGCCATCTGTCCAGAGTTCTAGGTCAGCGCCTGGAATCGCAGTAGTAGACATATTCTGTGGTTCTGACGTGTCTTGCTGTAAAGTGAGTAAACAGTCATGGGGGGACACTGGTGGACTAGAAGTGTTTAATTCTTCCATTGGTTCCTCTCCCAACGTGGGGTCCCCTCCCAGAATACCAGAGATAGACAGTCAGGAATTACAAAAAGGTCAGGACAAGGTAGTACAATTTGTGATTTCACTTGCGCAAGAATTGTCTAACTCTCGTTCTGTAGTATCTGCTTCTCTTCCAGAGTCCACAGGAGACACAGTACACCCCTTCCAACCTGGGGATAGCGTGTATCTGAAGAAACACGTGAGACCCGATTGTTTGGAGCCCAGATTTGAAGGTCCATATCGAGTCCTGCTGATAACACCTACGGCAGTGAAACTTGAAGGGAAAGGACCCTGGATCCACGCCTCTCACTGCAAGAAATCTCCCGTTGAAGCTCCATGATGTATATCCTTTTCACTATGGTGCTCTTAAGTACTGTTGAAACTGCCCCAGTAACCTTCTGGGTAAACACTTCCCTGCCTCTACAAACATTCACCACAGATTTTTGTAATGTCGCAAATTGTGGTATTTATGAGGACTCTCTCTTGTCCGCACAGCCCTGGTCCCTTAAACCTATTAACTACTATTATGACCCCTCATATGATTCAAGATCCCCTATACATAAGCAGGCCCAAATATATCTGTGTGTCACCAGTACAGAGAATGAATGGTGCTCCTCCTGGTCGAATGTAGGATGGAACACAGGAAATGATTGGGCGTATAAACCAAAGGGGGGACTAGATAGAAAGGATGAGAATGGCAAATCTCTCCTCACCCGTCTAACCCTCACTAAAGGAGTTTGGGGTACTACCAAATGCAAAGGTAAAGTACGACAAGGTTGTCTACCCTTTTATTTACAACTGGAAAATCCTTCCGAGGGAGATATGGGAAAATATGTGCTTGGCATGTACGGGGGTTCTCTCACCAAAAAATTGGGACAAGTGGAGCTCAAAGATATCAAAAATAGACCCGTGTCGCCAACCTCCCAACCCACTAATAAAGAAAAATTAGATGCCCGAATTCAAGAGGTATTACCTATTCCGGGCTTGACATGGGAAGATGTATTCCGAATAGAAACACAGACAGATGTTAGGAAGAATCTGTGGCTAGAATGGGTAAAATATACGGTTAAAAGTTCTGGGCAGAATGTCAGCTGTATAGCCTGTGCAGCCGCTAATGCTCATTTAACTACGGTTCCCCTGTTACTCTCCGACAATGAAACAGAATGCCTGATTACTCTATTAAGAGGTAAGAACTCTACTGACTGTCCAGAGTTAAGACCACTGGTATCCCTGAAAACCAGCGTTAAACCCCCTAGGGAAGTTATAGTACATAACGGAAATTATACATGCTTTATAGCAAAGAACGATACGGGAACAAACTTAGGAAGATTTAACCCAGGGTTTTGCGTTTCTAACTCGTCTACCCCTTCTGCCGACCTCCAGGATCACACTGGCCATATGCTTGATATATATTGGTTATGCGGAAATGGTAAACTCCGAAATATTCTACCCCACATGTGGCAAGGACAGTGTGCATTAGTTAAGGTAGTTATGCCTTTCAGAATACTCCCATGGGAACCAGAAGAGCAGTGCCTATTCAGGAAGTCTCTCTCTCTGTCAAGATCAAAAAGAAGTATAGCAACAGCCCTGCAAAGTGATAATTTGGTATATAGAGATGCCATAGGGGTCCCAAGGGGGGTCCCTGATGAATTTAAGGCCCAAGACCAAATTTTTGCTGGATTCGCATCAATGGTTCCCCAAGTACAAATTAATAAAAATGTTGATTGGATCAATTATCTGTATTACAACCAACAGAGATTTATCAATTATAGTAGGGACGCTTTCCAAGGTATAATTGAGGAACTAGGGCCAAATACCCGAATGACTCTTCAGAATCGAATGGCCTTGGATATGCTTTTAGCAGAGAAAGGGGGGGTATGTTCAATGTTTGGAGAAGAATGTTGCACGTTTATCCCAGAAAACTCTGTGATAGATGGAAAGACGGTTAAAGCACTCAACCAGATCAGGGATCTAGCGGCAGAAGTTAAGAGGAATTCAGGGGTGGATACCAGCTGGGCCAACTGGCTGGCAGATTGGACTGGAGGTTGGAAGTCAATTCTCACGACTATTGGACTGATTTTGTTATGTTTATTTGTCTTTGCTATCCTTGTGCTTTGCTGTGTCATTCCTCTTTATCGGAAACTAATGTATAAAGTGGTCGGAGCAGAAACAATGATGAATACAGGAAGTGAACTGGAATCATTTTTGCAAACTATAGCTAAGCCGGATATGCCTACCCGAAGCCCCCCAAGGCAGAAATATATTATGCGTAATTCTCTATTGTGAGGTTCAAGGTATCTGGGGAGAGAGACTCCTACGATGTTGACAGTCTTGATGGAAGGTATGAACATCTGTTAGGGATGTATTGTGCCAGTAGTCAAGTGAAGAAATCCTTTACCCATTCCCCACATCGTAGGACAGCTTGTATCCCCTAGGGAGTGAACGAATAAACATAGATTCAAGGGGGGATTGTGAGGGTAGAAAATATTATATGAATATATGTTTATCCATTATTCCGAGAGTTATCCAACTCAGCAATGCAAACAGATATTGTACAGTAAAGATGGCGCCTGTATCCGGGAACACACCCTGAGATTATCCTGTAATGAAGACATCCGGCTGATGAAAGATGTACAAACAACTGGCTTATCAGCACGAGCTGACTCACGAGCTGATCACGCACCCATGCACGAAGGAATGTACACCAATGAGAGACGAAAGAGTGTCCCGGATCAAGATATAAACGGCTTAAGCCCAACCCCTGCCTCGCCCCATTGCTATGCTATATAAACTATGTGAGCTGAATAATAAAGCAGCAGTTCCTGTGTTACCCCCGGGATAACGCATGTACTGAGATTGAAGCTGAACTTTGTGTCAGAGTCTTTCTTAGTGAGCTAGCGCATGCATGACTGAATTTGGAGCAAGTGACTGAAGAGAGAGACCCTGATATAGTGAGATTCACGACCTCATTAGTATTTCAGAAAAATTTATATTACATGGACTCACAATCAATGCATGTTCCAGTCAAGACAAACAGAGTTTGGTGATTTTTGACGTGTAACATTTTTGAACAATGGTCCTATGTTTCCAAGCAATGATGCTTATGCTATTTTGAAGCTTATTTGTGCTTGTAGTAATTGTAACATCATGAAATTATTATTATTTTGGTTACATGTAGTTCTTCCTAACATTAATTATATTTACCATTTAAACACATATAAATGACTAAATATCTTTTCCTATGTTTCTGTTAACTTATGTTGACGACATGTATTAGTAAAGCTTACATTACCTATAGAATTTGTTTAACTTGCACATATAACATTACCTGTAACAAATCATGACTATATTTTATTTCTAACATCATGTTTATACTTAAATCTCTAACATAAGGAGACCATTACCTTTTATTATGCATATTGGATTACTACATAAATGTTGTTATAATTATGTGGTACTACTGTATTTGGTAATATTTAACATTACACATGACAGAATGTAACATTTGCCATCTGACATTATACAACACATTAGGTATAATGTTTCACTATTTGAAGTAAGTTCATACAAATTTTTATGTTTTAATACAAACACATACATTATATGTAATGTTACTACACATATGTATACATAATAGATCTATGGAATCCTATCATTTGATATTAATGAACATTATAATTACTTAACGTCTGGACAACTAAGAATAAGCACTTACATGTGTACACCACATGTTAGGAGAATGATGATGAATAGTACATAAATATGGATTGTCAACATTATGAAAATGTAACATTGCATTTACTTAATTTTATTCACATACAGCAGCAAATGAGATAAACAAAGGCTACACACATGATATGTGATCATTATGAGCAAAAATACACAGAAGGTGAAATGATGTACAGTTTGCCAACAATACACTACTGATGTTACATCATGTGTTGCTGTATGCACGTATTGGTTCATACAGTATATGCATACCTTAACCATGGACTCATTTTGTGTGCAGTTATCATATTTTACAGCACACATGAGGATGAATGTTGTAATGTCAAGTATAAACATCTGTAGACAAACATATGACTGATAACATTTACACATAAAAACATAGTAAATATTGATAATTAATGCATACATGATATAAGCAATTAGTGTGACATAAAATAAAAAGGACATATTAAGAATATACATACCATATCAAGATGTGGTTGACCAAAATACACAGATGTTTAATGTGAGGAGGAGGGTAAGAAACACTATCCTATGATGAAAAGAAGGTCTCACGTTATGAAAACACACTTTGATGGCAGAATGCCATAAAATCCATACATATGTTGTTGGTTACCTGAGAAATAGGTGTCGATCACATTCTGACGTGTTTCGACACCACTGGCTGTCTGCTCATTGTCACCTGCAGCAATTAGGGGATGTTGTTCATCAAGCCCCTCCCCAATGTCGCCTTCTAGGTTATGACTCAATGCAATATTGTGCAGATTGCAGCAACAAATGACAATATCAGAAACCTTCTCAGGCTTATACTTTAATGCGCCGCCAGTTTTATCTAAACATCTGAACCGACTTTTCAACAGTCCAAATGTACGCTCGATAACTGACCGAGTGGATATGTGTGCAACACCGGGCAGTGCACAACCTACAGGATTAAGACTATCCATCGGGCTACTCCCGTTTTCAATCCCCTGGAGACCCATCAAGTGTTACCGTATACCCACTCTATTTGCACTATTTTTAACCACCATTTATGTATTGACTTTTTATCATTGTTGTCCTAGAGGGATTTCCTTGGGACAAGTTCATTTAATAAAGAACATTAGTTTAATCACAACCCTTCACTGACTGCGCTTCTCACTTTTTTCTTGTTGTAACATTATATCTGTCCTCTGCAGGTGATTGCGGATTAGCCAATGGTGTCAAAAGCCACGGTCGGATACCGTACTCTGAGTCACCTAAAAGACAACGTACAATATAATATAGAGAGTAAACATTTTCTTAATGTTGTCACATATGTTTGAAGGTCAATTTATAATATTATTGTAGGCTAAAATTCCACAATTGTACATTTCATGTCACATGTGTGAGATGATATGTAATCATGGACATATATCATCTTCACACAAACCATTTTTACACCTATAATAACTACTTACACAATCATATATAGTATGTTAAATTTGCATTGGCTATAGAAATAAATGTATTATTGCAATATGTGACATCATATCTTTACAACAACACATGTATTGATGGCCACTTTTGTTGTACTGTTATTGTGGGTGTGGTTGTAGGTGGCCATATTATGAAATATATATAACATGCATTATTATGCGAATTACACAATTAAAACAGGACAATCATTATGTGCAATGTAAGTTACCATTATCCTAACCAAATGTTGTCACAGTGAACAATTATAACCATAAGCAATTACAATTGATCACATATGTATGTTAGCACTTCACAATATGTACTCACCCACCAGCCAACCATGCCCAAAAAGCCCATTTTCAAAGGCATGGAAAACTGATGAGTTCCTAAGGATAGATGAATCATGGCTGGAACCACAGAATCTGGCTACAACATTCATTATCTTCATCGTTGCATCGCATACCACCTGCACATTCAGGGAATGGTAGTGTTTCCTATTACGGTATGCATGCTCACTATGACTAGGCGGGATCAAGGCAACATGTGTGCAATCGATGGCACCCATCACATATGGCATCCCTGCTATGTTATAGAAGCCATTTCTGACTTACAACCACTGTGTCTGGTCACTAGGAAACTGAATATAATTCCTAGCGCGTCTAGTCAGTGCACATAGAAACTGGCTAAAGGCCCGCGAGAATGATGACTGCGAGACCCCGCCCACTATGCCCACAGTTGTTTGAAAAGACGCAGAAGCCAAAAAATGTAATGAGCACAGCATTTTAACAAGACCAGGGACTGCACGACCTCTGCTTGTTACACTATCCAAATCTGGTCTTAGTTCTTCGTAAAGAGCTAAGATTGCTGCTGAACTCAATCTATAACGACTTCTTATCTCCTCCTCACTCAGCCCATCTAAAAGTGTCCTTTCACGGTACACACGTGGATGGACTAACAACACGTGTCTCCTGTGTCTTCTCCTCCTATCCCTCTCCTGTCCCTCTCCTATCACTATCACATCCTGTCTATTTTGAGCCTCCTGCAAAACAAGCATCCGCCTTCTCATCAGCAAATGTCTGGTTAGCATATCCATGTCGACGTCACAAGGAGGGTTGATTGTTCCTCCTTTAAATACATATGTGATTATGTCACGTTTCAGATGTCAATTAACCTGTTGACTACATATAATTGCAGTACCAAAACTAATTACTGTTGTTAAACAATGAGTAACTGTTCATATGCACATAAAACATGCGACTAATATAATGATCCATGTTTGCTAATGACTACACCAAATGTTGAAGTACAAGCTTACAACACAATCAAAATCCATTAAATTGCTATGTACACAAGTGTGTGCAATGAAATGTGTTAACAATAATTTGGACACATATACAGTATGACAGCACATAGCACGATGAAGGTGTTTCTTAGCAATCATTTAAAAAATGAACACACTTGACTGTGCTTCACATAGGATCAAGTGAAATAACTAAAAAAAACATTAACATATCCATATCCATATCTCATATGCGTTTTTTTTGGTGTGTGTGAAGAACTGTAGGAACATGCAAGTGTAGCAGTACATTGTGTACAAAAAAATCATGGAATGTTCTTGTGTGAACATAATTGGTAACACGATTGTTTAAGTAGTAAAGAGAGTTTTATCCAACATAAAAAATGTCAATATTAAATACATGCATAATGTGTGACTTCACACTTGGTTTTCACATTACAATCATAATGAAATACATGCAAACATTCAGTAATATGTACTTGCTATGACTATAATGTATTTCATGTATCTTAACGATATAAAAAAAAATTTGAAACACATGAAGCATCTTATATGAAGTGTTCCTTTAAGACATTAGCCAAATTTATAACATGAATAAGACATTGATCTATTCTTTAATTATTCATAGCAGAAAAAAAAACATTTTTAAAACATTATAAACGTAAAAGGTTACACTATTGTGACAATTACATGAAGTACTTAATGTAAATAATCATGTTTTTATAACACAGCACAATAAGAAATACAAAGTAATATGTGTTAGCCCCATTGACATCATGCTAACATAATATATATCAAGAAGCATTTTTTTTCTAAGTGCCCATCCGCCGCTCATCCGCTGGCTCTGAGCAGCAACTTGCCATCTTTTTCTTGCGTGGCTGATCCGCCAGCAAAACGGTATTCTAGAGAGGCGAATAGCTACTCGCCTCTACTAGAATACAGAGTGGCTGAAAAAGTTGGATTTTTAGGCGTAAAGTGTCTTCTCGCCCCACCACCGGCGGAAAAAATTAAACCGCCAGCCAAAATGGAGGTTTGGTTGAATCTCGCCACTTTCTCGCCCGTTACTGAATACGGATAGGCTTTTTAGGCTGGAAAGTGGCGAAAATAGCCTTTCCGCCGCTTACTGCATGAGCCCCTAACAATGTTGCTGAAACACACAGTGGACTAAAAAGATATATTTAATATATAATAAAAACATAAAAGACAATTATGACAAGGTAAAGGTCCCAAACGATATCTGGCCGAATTGCCCGCTTACCAGAGCCAAGATGGTATACAGCAGTGGATAATTAGAGAGTATCCCCTCTCATAGTAGCTGGCACAGCTCCCATACCTTTCTCCAGCGTCTGCCACGTGTTAGAATTTTCAGCTATGGAGGAAGCATTCATCCACGCTATCGCAGGGGCAGGGAACATGCCCTGCTTCTGTCCTTAGCAGTTCGTATATGCGCAGAAGCGCCTGGCTCAGGACAGATGGAGCTGTATTGTATTGTAGGTGTTGGGGGGGGGGGGATGTATGTATTGAATGTATAGGCCAGGTTTATTTTTTTTACATTCAGGGTTGGTTCCTTGGTTCTGCGTGAGACCTCTGGAGACCACCTGCGGTATCCTCGGGTATCTCACGGGTCTCAGGCTGGTGGTTCCACGGGTGACACCTGTGGGGATGAACCGGTGGATCCACATCTGTGGGTGCACCGCGGACCCGTAGTGTGCGGGGAAGAACCGGTGGTCCCACATCCGTGGGGGCACCGCGGACCCATAGTGAGCACTCATGAGTTCCCAGACCCCCGTGAGAACCACCCAAGGCCCCACAGAGTATTATGGGTACTGGGGGTGGGGGGAGGAGGTATTGGCCCCAAGGGTATGTGGGTAGGCCTCCCTTGTGGGTAGTGGGTGAGGGTGGTTAGGCCTCACGGGGTGGGGGGTTAGTGTGGGAGGGTATGTAGGCCTCCCGAGTGGTGGGTGAGGGTGGGTTAACCCCTTAATGACTGTAGCGGTTATTAACCGCTTTGGTGATTAAGGGGTTAGGGGACATTACATTAGATGTTTTTGTTCTTGTGTATGTTTTACAGCAGCAGAGGGGGCATGGCCAGGATGAAGATGAGGATGGCCTTCATCGTGGCAGCCGGAAATGGGTGAGTGCTATATGTATTTAATGTATTGATTGGTGTTTATGTATTTTAAATACACAGGGGTGTATGTTGTTTATTGCAATGTTTATTGGGGGCAAATGTCCCCAATAAACATGCTATTCTGCCTTAACCCCTTCATTGCCTCAGCGGCTATCCGCTATGGTAATGAAGCAGCATTTATGTATTTTAATAATATTGTGCGAAAGCAGGGGGGCTCCTAAGCTGAACCGCATTGATTTGTGGCTCAGAGACCCCCTGCTTCCCGAGTTACAGGCCCCGGTTTGGGGCATCGGTTACAGTGTCACCGCCATATTTATAGCGGGCACGGCGCGAATGGGATGCTATAAAGATGGCGGCGACACTGCCACCCGATGACACATACCGGGGCCTGTAACTCGGGAAGCAGGGGGTCCCTGGTCCACAAAGCAATGCGGTTTAGCTCAGGGGACCCCCTGCTCACAGTACACTATTATTAAAAATACATTCATGCTGCTTCATTACCATAGCACATAGCCGCAAAGGTAAGGAATGATTGTTTATTTATATATGTGTTTTACTCATATTGAAGATGTGCAGAGGGTCTCCGGAGCTGAACCGCTTTGGTTTTAGGTGCGGGGACCCCCTGCTTCCCGAGATACTGGCCCCTTTAGGGGGTGCCGGTATCCCTCTGCTTTGTTTACATTCCACGGTCACGTGATCGGGACCTTTAAATGCAGAGGGATACCGGCACCTCATAAAGGGGCCGGTATCTCGGGAAGCAGGGGGTCCCCGGATCTGAAACCAATGCGGTTCAGCTCCGGAGACCCCCTGCACATGTACATTATCAGTAAAAGTTGTTTTGATATGTTTTTAATGTGCCGATGGTTGCACAGAGAGAGCGGCGGGTCTCTCTCTACTGCAAACACATATCGGCAGAAACGGCCTATCGCCAGGTTATCGGGAGCCAGGATTTTTATCACCGGCTCATCGGCGTTTTGCTTTCGCAGAGATTCGGCAGGGATCGGCATGGATTCGGCCCTTACTGAATACTGCGAGGGCAAATCGCCAAAATCATGCCTATCGACAACACTTGCCGAAAACATTTTTTCGGCTCTTAGTGCATGAGGCCCTAAAAGTGTGAAGTGGGGAGGGGTAATTCAAGTATCACCCATTTTAGCAAATGGCCCAGATGTCAAGCCAGCTCAGACAAAATGTTTGCCAGGAAAGGGGGCTTGGTCTGGTATGCTAAGCGGCAAAGGTGCAAGGTTCGCACATGCCCTTACCAAACCATGAAGCCCTCTGCCAGGTTTTGCCAAGTAGGGGCAACCCTGGGATAGATAGGGATATTATTCCAATGAACGGGATTGGCAGCAGAGGTTACAAATAAGGATTTTTACTGCATAAATATCCCTGAAGCCGATCGGCAGTCAGATTCATCTAAGCTGGATTTTAAACTTTGAACATCGTAACCCAAGTCAAGAGTTCGTAAGAACTAAGGAATCCAGAACCAGTTCTACGGCGGTAGAATGAAGTAAGCAGCTGCGGAGAAACAGGGGTGGTGAGAGGTGCTCCTATCCAAAGACTGTTTTCGGCTTTATTTACGCACAACTCCAGCTCCTGGGAAATTGTGCGTGAAGACTCTGTTTCTAAAGATTTGGTTTTGGAAATAGAAGATTTTGATTTGCCCCATCCCAGTAAGTGTATTTCAAGTGTTTTTTGCAAATAATCATTTGTGTGTTCATTCTGTAAATAAATGACAATTTATTTTATCTCTTGCTTTGCTCAATCAAAGGATCCAGGTATTTTGGTGTTAAAAGCATTGGTCTCCCGTGACAATGGACTTCAAAGGATGATAAGGACTTATACTTCTAAACAGTTACATCATCCTTGAAATAAAACTTCCTAATTCTATTACAGAGTGGACAATTGGGTGTCAGGTTAAGATACAGCTCACTAACACCCTCGCCCAAACATACTGGTGACGGTGCTCGTCTCCAATCAGGAAATGGACCCGCAGGGCTGAGGTAGGGAAGCAGAATAACTGACCAGAGCTGTTAGAGTATCCGTAGTCGGAAAGCAGGCAGGAGGTGAGGGCTGGCGGCAGTGGTGCAAAGTCAAATAAACAGACCGAAGTCAGGGCTGGCAGCAGTGGTGTAAATACCAGTGAACAGGCTAATGTTATAGGCCACACAGACAATATGTTCACAATAGAGTAAGTTACTTCATTTTTTTTTTATTGGTACAGTACTGTAAGTATTCTTGACTTTGTTAAGCAGTTACAATGACATAACAATGTCTTCTTATTGGCATTCTTCTCTAATGAAATGGACAGAATACTTTTTACATTTTACACACTCTGAGGCTTCAAGATGTGCATATTGTAATTAAGGGAACAACCTGTCCAAGTTATTGCTTACCAGCAATCATACCATATTGAGTTCACTGCTTTTACCTTTAGGCAAAATTGTTTGGAATGTAAATTGTAATTACCATTACAAAGGAAACTAAAATTCCTAAACTTATTTTTTATATTACACTTAAAATCACAACATGCAGCTGTCTTTCACATTTGTTATGTGCTCTATGCATATCACTATTATTATATCAGAACACTTTGAATACATCTTTTAAATTATTTTAAGTTTTGCATCTTTTACTTGAAATCCTTGTAGTTCATTTAATCAACTGTATCAGTGATCTTAATGTGTAGACTAAAGATTGTTAATGTTTGACAAAATAATGTTTTACTGAAATCCCCAAAAAGTATTTATGTATGACCATTTTATCTAAATCCTATAACAGGATTAAGATGTTAAATCCTGTTTAGACGCAAATAATGAAGAATTGTCTCTGTACTGATTTGGAACCAAACAGATCTTGCAAGATTCTAATAGGCTTTATTGAGATTTTGTAAACTTAGATGAAATGCCACTGTAAAGGTCAGGATTTTACCTGAAAAGGTCTTCCACTGGATGTTTTTTTGTTGTTTTTTTTAACAAATGATTAATCAAAGTCATATTGATTTACAACATGAAAAGCTATAGGTGTTGGTACTTTTAATTATTTTCACCCATTACCAGCTGGGGTTATGGAAGCAAATGTCAGAATAAATAAGAAATTCTTCTTCATCTTCTACTTTCAGCATTCTCAGGCCACTGCTATGTACAGCATCAGCTTTCATCCGTGCATATTGGGTTAGAACTAGACATGCTATCAATAATAATTCTAAATGAGACAAACAGCTTTCACATCAATTATTTGAAATCCCATGTTAGTATTCCATCTAGTTATTTGGATCTTTCAACGCAAATTACATTTTTGCTTGATCAAAATTTTCTCAACAAACAAAAATAATATAATTCTTAAAGAAAAAAATGTGAAAAGTACTGTGAAACCGTGACTGTACATATATTCTGCTATATTAAACCTATGTATGTATATGCAAGATACATTTCACCTATTGAAAATCATTGTTTTATTCCCCAGCTTTATTTGGCTAACTGCTAAGTTAATTAACCAGTTATACCCTCCAGATAGTGTGCATGGGGAAGTATAGTGAGAGCTCCTTATAGGATTTATGCTTTTTGTTTTTGTTTTTATGTTAACCCTGTTTTTTTGCTCATAATAAGCTGTTAATTTTGAAAGTTTTGGCAAATAAAAGCCTATTTATCTCTTAAACCGTCTCCTGGTCTGAAAACTTGCAAACACCTCTATGGTCGGGGAATACAGAAAGTGAAACATAGATTAGAGGGAAAAGGGGTTGTTGCATTTTTGGTTTATGTTTTGCTCATGTAATTTGCATTACATAACATTTGGCAAGACTTTTTTGAGAAACAGTCATTAGCCTAAAGAATCAATTTAGATCACGTAGCTAATCCCTGTTAGTACATAGACTTAACACTTCAAACAAGTCTAGCTAATGTTTATTGTTGTGAATTGTTTGATTTGATTGATGAAAGATCTTTTAAAACCTAAATACCCCATGTAGTTACACCAAGGGTCCATACCCTTTGAAATTTCCTCTTTGAATCCCTAACATGCCATATATATCTCTCTACGGCCTGTAAACTGTGGGTTGGATTTTTCTAGTTAGTTGTAATGCAATCCCTGGCCGCAGAGAAAATGAACAAAATCAGTTTAGTTTTTTGTTAAATAGGTCTATTAAGTAGAGAAGACCAGAGGTCTGGAATAAATGGAGAGACCCAATATTCTGTTTATAAGAGTGTAAACTTCATCCCAGAAGGTATAAATCCTTGAGCATTACTACCAATTGTGTACCATTGTGCTTATTTTTCAACACACCCTAAAACTATTCCGTGAAACATTGCTGTAGATTTTTGAGATGGTGAAGGGGTAACCAGGCTCCCTAATAAATGTTAAGCCCACTTGGCTACCCATGATCTGTATGTTGAGGTTCTAGAGTGTCAGCTCTTGAAACTAGATGTCGGAGATGCATTCCCGTGACTGTGTGCAAATTATGCAACATTAAAGATTTTTCTGTGTTTTGCCTGTCACGGGGTGCTGGGATCAGGAGATTTCTAAGCTGTAAGTTTCAGGGTGGGTTTACCAGTGGCTATGTAGCGGGGTTCTAAAATTACAGGATACCCCAACGATGTATCCGGGAATCAAGTAAGATTCTTGGATATATTAAAGGATATTTCTCTGGGCAAACTCCTACCCTGAAAACTATCTTTGATTCACCACCCGGATTCCTGTGCAGCATTTTCCAGAGAAGGTAAGTGGGGCATGAAGGGATTCATGTATATCTGCAACATACAGTACAAGGTGGGATGCCCAGGCACATGCCCAGGTACCCTGAACCTAGTATAGGGGTTCAGGGGATGCTCCAGCTATATGATAAAGCTGTGAGTATTTTTTGTGTGTAAAAGTTTAAAGCAATTTCTATAGTGTGGCAGGGTTGCGGCCAGTATGTGTAGGTAGTATAGCCCCTTATTCCATCCCTGACACCAGAACAGGGAACACATTTTCAACACACAAGATACAGGGAACAGTATATTTTATTAAAGAGTTATGTTTAAAAGGTATATGTTCTGATAACCTGTCAATGAACTGTGGGCTTTCCGAGTCCTGGGTTCCGACTGACCAGATGGCTACCAAGCTTGGTGTCTATGGGTCTGTGCGGAGTCTGGACTTGAAAGCCTCAGGGATGCCAAGGTGTTAGAACAGGAGGAGTACTGCAGTTATACTTGAGTACCTCCATCCTGGGCTAACACAGGGCCACCATTTGCCCAACCCCAGACTCTGTGGTGCCTGGAGCCACAGGGGGCTCAATATGCAAAGAGGCAGAGGTGCCATGTTGGCGAATGCCCCTTAGCAGAATGAGAAAAGTTGCCCACCCAGCATTAGTATACCAGCAAATTGGTGATTGGCTGGTAGGAGAACACGCTGATTGGTTTTAGTGGTTTCTGAATGGGACTCTGAAACCCATGAGAAACTTTGCAGCCAATCAGGAGGGGAGATTCCAAGCGCCAAACCATCAGCGGCAAATTCAAAGATGCTCTGTGAAGAATAGACGCGAGCCGGCTTCAGAGATTTTTTACTTAGAAAAGTTTCTAAGTCCCGCTTTTTGAGAACATAGCGGTCGCGGCTGGGATTGCATGCCAAATTGCATTCCAGGACTTTCATGAGTAGTTCCCGGTCATTGGAAAGGGCTCCTACAGAGGTCGCTTGTGACAATTTCATTTAAAGGAAGTTTTTATTAGTTAGCCCCATTCACATTAAGGCCCAGGCCATGGTGCCTTCGCCCGTGCTGAGGCGTGTGGAGGCTGTGGGAAAGCGGGTGCTTTCCCTGGCCATGGTCGATGAGCCATGGGAGGCATTCCTACGGGCATGCCTAGGGGTGTCATGGAACTGGTTCACCTTCATTGGGCGAACTGCTCACGTGACCTGTCTATATCTCTGAGAAATCAGTTTAACTGATTTCACACGCAATGCGCGCCCCCACCTGATTCCACGCAGACACGCCCACACACCGCATGGACGTTTGCACAGCGAGCGGACGCCTCCACATGGTCTGCAGTACTATGGCCCCCATGACCCCAGCCTTAGTGTGTTAACTGTGTAAATTGGGTTATATTGTGTGTATGTCTTTTCCTGAAATAAATTACAATTTATTTTACCTCCTTCCTTTGCTCAATCACATAATACCGGTATAAAAGTTGTTGATAAACCTTGTCTCCAGTGACAATTTTATGTAGTCTATCAGGTGTTAAGTTCCACTGGTATGGTACTGTAGTTTATGGCTATTGTCTTTTTTACAGCTATTGGTTGAGCGGAAGAGATACCACAAGGGAAAAACATAACGGTGCACAGCAACACAAAGTAGGATGGAGGCTGGATCAGGTATCAAAAGGTTTATTGGTCTATAGGCGATGCAATAGAAAACATCCTCCAGGAGTGGCAGAGACAACTCTAAAGCCTTGGCCACGGTGGTGCCGAGCGGGCGGTCATGCTCACGCTGGCTGCTATGAAACATTGAGTGTGGCCACCATGAGCAAACGCCAGCTCAGCACTTAGCTGCTTGCAGAGCAAGCAAATTTGAATTTGTCATCCACAAGCGCGTCACGTGAACGGTTTGCCCAATGAGGGTGAACCAGCCCTGTGACATCATAGCCGCACCCCCGAATCATCCCCCATGCGCACACTTAGCCAGTCACAAATCTCCCAGCCGAGCAGGGAGCGTTACGTCACTGCTCATGAGAGCCAGCGTGCTCGCCACCTGCCTGGCCGCAGCCTAAAGTATTCCACGCGATTGCGCTTCATCAGAGAGTGAATATCCCCTCCCGAGGACGATGTTTATGGCAATCCCCATGCTAATGTTAATGCCCATTAAGCTGAGGAGTGATTGCACCCAAAAGAAATGGGAAAACAAAAACTAACCACACAACAACCGTGAGAGCGGCTCCTACAGTGGGGGGAATATGCCACAACAACAATATGCCACAACAACAATATCAACATAATGTTGAGTAAAAAAAAAGTAAAAAGATTACGTTAAAAAAGAAACATACAGTACAGACACAAATAACCAAAATTATACATCATGATACTCATAATGCAACATTATAATGCAACAATATACAAACTATATAGTGTGAGTATATGTTGAAAAATGTAAACTTAATCCTTGTTGCTATGAATGCAACATAATGTAGCATTAATCTATAAAGGATCATGAAAACTCACACAAAATAGGTAAATATATCAATTGTATACAAATCAAAGTATGATGATAGATGGTGGTGTCTGTTGAACTAAAACGAACATAAGAAAAATAAGTTATGTTGATAGTTCCTGTAATGAAGATAATTAAATATATTAATTTCACACAAATATCTAACATTATTATTGTGTATTAACATGGGGTACAGTATATACTAGCTCGCATGTACAAAAGGAAAACATCAGATCCAATTATCACTAAATTCATAAGTGCGAGGAATGTAAGTAATAGATGTCAACATGTTCATGTTAAGTATTAAGTATATGACATGGTTGTGTATGAAATATATACAATTGTAGTATTAAGAATATTAAGTCTTTACCCAAAGTATATATAGATGGGTCTAACAATATAAAAATATAAAGCAGACCGTTCTAAAATCTATATAGAACATGTTGGCAACTATAACCACATTTTGAAGTAGAGACAAAAGAGTACATAAAGATTGAACATTCAATCAGATAAACTATTAACACGATGTCCATAGTTACTGTATTTTAAGTCAATATACATAGAAGGAATATACGAGAATGAGAAATCGTTTTATAGAAAAGAAACATGAAGCAGACGTCTCGAAGATATATCAAAATTGAATAGAGGTGATGAGAATAAAAAAAGGGGATGTTCTAACTAAGAAAATGTTTTAATTCCCAATCTACAGTATATTGAGGCCATGTGGGGCCAATGTATTCAATGTCATAATCCAAAACATCTCCCTCTGATTTAAGATCTTCTACAATCAACATTCCTGGTGGGTAAAGGGACATGTTCTAGACCACTGAAGGTGAGAGAGCTGATGTCCCCATTAGGACATTCTGAAAAGAGCCTGGATATGGGGAAATGAATGTCTTGTTTCCTGATGGTTCTAAGATGCTCCATCACTCTCACCTTCAGTGACCTAATTGTTCTACCTATGTAATCTTTATTACATCCACAAGTCAATCTGTAAATAACAAAATTACTGTTGCACGTAATAAAGGTCTTGATTTTAAATTTGGCTTTGTTAATTTTAGAGTGGACTGTCTTAATTGATTTGGCATATCTACAAATACTGCAAAATCCGCATTTATGAAAGCCTGACGGGGCCGTAAAACATTTGGTTCGTGTGACTGGTGAGGTGTACAATCTAGGGGGAAAGATCAGTTGCCAGTGTTCTTGCGTGTTTAAATACAAATTTGGGTTTGTCCTGTATAATTGAGATTAGATCAGAATCCAATTTTAGCCCATCCCAATGTTGGGAAATAATAAATTTTATATCTTCCGCGTGTCTACTGTATTGTGTAATAAACGAGAGTGTTACGCCGGTGCTGCCCGCAGACCAGACCCGTCCCTTGTACTGAGGTGGGACGTATATGTGCACGAACCCGCAGCAGAAGGATCGTGTCTGGAGTGTGTTGTTTTGGTGTTGCCAGGCCAGGTGGATACAGCTATAGCAATACTTGCCAGTACCGGGTAAAGAAGAGACATAGTAGTTGCCATTTGCCAAGGTCAGGGAGAGGAGAGATCCAGAAGGTCGAGGTCCAAGCTGAGATCGAGGGACGTGAGAAGCAGCGTAGTCAAGAGGGAGCCGGGGTCGAGAGCCAGAGAGAATAGTCAGCCAAGCCACGTCGTAACCTGCGTAGCAAAGAGAAGACAAAACCCAAGTAGAAATCCGTAAGTGGAAACTATGTCGAGCAATGTGAAGTGGTACAACAGGCATTATATAGTGCGGCTGACCAATAGAAAGCGGAGGCAGGCCTGGAGGAGCACGAGGAGCTGTCCTGGATTGGTTACCTAGATAGGCACACTGCTGAGCAGCTCTAGCACTGGGTAATAGCCTACGCGTGTGTTGGGGGCATGGTCTCACTGCCAGAGCAGTGAATAAATTATCTTTAGATAGGAAAAAAGGGTTTGAGCCCCTGAGATTGATGCTACAACGATGCAGTTTGTAAGTGGATGTATTTAGGCAGTAGAGTAATACACCGCAGCAACAAGATATATATAAAATCCAACAGAATCAATAGACCTTCTATGATGAACCCATAAACCTAGATGGGGGGCTTTTAATAGCAAGGCTGGTAGAAGTACAGCGGAGCCCTGTCATAACAGAGCCCCAAAGTAAATCAAATATCCAGCTACTGCTTGCCTCACCTGTGTCTGGTAGTAGAAGGGTTAAGTCAGCTGGCCCGCATCTCCGATGAAGCTGTAAATCTGCCAGGTGCTGTTTGAAGAAAATCTGCTGCTGTTGCTGAATGAGGTGGCGTGCTCCTGCTCACAAAATGGTAAACAGGTAAGTGAGGAAAAACGGCAGTCACTGCTACTCCACAAAAGTACTCCAACCAGGCGCGTAAAAACTAAATACTTTTAATAATCAAAAACAAAAAAGAACTTCCACATGGTAGTATATCTCTGACGCGTTTCGTTCTATAGTAGATCTTTTTCAAAGAGTAACACTCTCTGCGTCCTTCTCACTCTAAATACACTAAGCCATTCAGACATTGGTCAGAATATCTCACATGACCAGTCTCAGCCAATAGGCTGAAACCCAATCACAGTGCAGTAGTATAGACTGTGTATCTATTGGCTACAAATAACCACATGACTGTTCTCAGCCAATAGACTGAGAACCAATCAGGATCAAGAAATATTGGCTTGTATCTAGAGGCAGAAGGAGGTGCTCGTGAGTGTACACAACGAACACAATATGTCACAGGATAGCAACATGAAAACTAATTAATAATGTTACAACATAAACAGACAATACAAGGGAAAAAAAGAGAGTTTAAAAACAACCACATGTGGAGCAAAGGCAAAATTTAACCATTCTGTTAGCTCATCTTGAATATTATACATAATGCTGCGACCAACTTTATTCTAACAAATACCCGGTTTGTCCCTGGCTGGTTCCTGGAATGTGACACTTTTCACCCGGAACATGCCGCGTTGCGTTTGCTTTCCCAGCCAGGGGTCATGCCCGGCTGATGCGCGGCTGATGTGTTAATTTATAAAGGTTCAGGATTTAAAAGGCTGCAATGCTTCGCGTGTCTGCCAGATGGCATAAAATCATGAATTGTAATGCAGTATACATATATATATATACAATATATATATATATATATATATATATATATATATATATATATATACTGTATAACAACAACGTCTATAACCCCTAACATACAGTACTGTACACATACAGTACTGTATATGCACATCACTGATACTATGGGCCGGCGGGGGCGAGATGTGTTTGCAGCAGAGAGAGAACCGCTGCTCTCTCTGCGCAAACATCGGCACATTAAAAATTATTTAAAATACATTTTTATTCCTAATTTACATGTGCAGGGGGTCTCGGGAGCTGAACCACATTGGTTTCAGGTCCGGTGACCCCCTGCTCCCCGAGATACAGCCCCCTTTATGAGGTGCCGGTATCCCTCTGCGTTTAAAAGTCCCGATCACGTGACCGTGGCATGTAAACAAAGCAGAGGGATACCGGCACCCCCAAAAGGGGCTTGTATCTCGGGGAGCAGGGGGTCCCCGGACCTGAAACCAAAACGTTTCTGCTCCGGAGACCCTCTGCACATGTACAGTATGAATAAAAAACATATATAAATAAACACTCGTTCCTTACCTTAGCGGCTATGTGCTATGGTAACGAAGCAGCATTTCTGTATTTTAATAATATTGTACAGTGAGCAGGGGATTCCCTGAGCCAGAAATTAATGCTCAGGGGACCCCCTGCTCCTGCACAATATTATTAAAAATACAGAAATGCTGCTTCATTACCTTAGCGTATAGCCGCTAAGGCAATGAAGGGGTTAACTCACCGTGCCCGCTTTATTGTGGGTAGCGGGGGTGGGTGAGGGGGGTATTTGGCCCATGATGTGAGTTTAGGACTTGCGGGGGGGTTGCGGGTGCACTTAACCCCTTCACGGCCGTAGCAGTTAATACCGCTACGGTCATGAAGGGGTTAAGCCCTCCCGCTACCCCCCGCAAGCCCTAAACAGCCACCGTTGGGGCTAATACCCCTTCACCCACCCCCACTACCCACAATAAAAAAAACTCACACACAGCAGCCGCCCAAAAAAGAAATAAATAAATCTAAATAAATAAATAAATCAATATAAATAAATACATTTAAAATACATTTTTATTTATAGTGTAGATGTGCAGGGGGTCTCCAGAGCTGAACCGCGTTGGTTTCAGGTCAGGGGACCCCCTGCTCCCCGAGATACAGCCCCCTTTTTTGAGGTGCCGGTATCCCTCTGCATTTAAAGGTCCTGATCACGTGACCGCGGCCTGTAAAGCAATCAGAGGGATACCGGCACCCCCAAAAGGTGCCTGTATCTCGGGGAGCAGGGGGTCCCCGGACCTGAAACCAAAACGTTTCTGCTCCGGAGACCCTCTGCACATGTACAGTATGAATAAAAAACATATATAAATAAACTCTCATTCCTTACCTTTGCGGCTATGTGCTATGGTAACGAAGCAGCATTTCTGTTTTTTAATAATATTGTACAGTGAGCAGGGGGTTCCCTGAGCCAGAAATTAATGCTCAGGGAACCCCCTGCTCCTGCACAATATTATTAAAAATACAGAAATGCTGCTTCATTACCTTAGCGTATAGCCGCTAAGGCAATGAAGGGGTTAACTCACCGTGCCCGCTTTATTGTGGGTAGCAGGGGTGGGTGAGGGGGGTATTTGGCCCTTGGTGTGAGTTTAGGACTTGCGGGGGGGTTCCGGGTGCACTTAACCCCTTCACGACTGTAGCAGTTAATACCGCTACGGTCATGAAGGGGTTAACCCCTCCTTCTACCCCCCGCAAGCCCTAAACAGCCACCGTTGGGGCTAATACCCCTTCACCCACCCCCACTACCCACAATAAAAAAAACTCACACACAGCAGCCGCCCAAAAAAGAAATAAATAAATCTAAATAAATAAATAAATCAATATAAATAAATACATTTAAAATACATTTTTATTTATAGTGTAGATGTGCAGGGGGTCTCCAGAGCTGAACCGCGTTGGTTTCAGGTCAGGGGACCCCCTGCTCCCCGAGATACAGCCCCCTTTTTTGAGGTGCCGGTATCCCTCTGCATTTAAAGGTCCTGATCACGTGACCGCGGCCTGTAAAGCAAGCAGAGGGATACCGGCACCCCCAAAAGGTGCCTGTATCTCGGGGAGCAGGGGGTCCCCGGACCTGAAACCAAAACGTTTCTGCTCCGGAGACCCTCTGCACATGTTCAGTATGAATAAAAAACATATATAAATAAACTCTCATTCCTTACCTTTGCGGCTATGTGCTATGGTAACGAAGCAGCATTTCTGTTTTTTAATAATATTGTACAGTGAGCAGGGGGTTCCCTGAGCCAGAAATTAATGCTCAGGGAACCCCCTGCTCCTGCACAATATTATTAAAAATACAGAAATGCTGCTTCATTACCTTAGCGTATAGCCGCTAAGGCAATGAAGGGGTTAACTCACCGTGCCCGCTTTATTGTGGGTAGCAGGGGTGGGTGAGGGGGGTATTTGGCCCTTGGTGTGAGTTTAGGACTTGCGGGGGGGTTCCGGGTGCACTTAACCCCTTCACGACTGTAGCAGTTAATACCGCTACGGTCATGAAGGGGTTAACCCCTCCTTCTACCCCCCGCAAGCCCTAAACAGCCACCGTTGGGGCTAATACCCCTTCACCCACCCCCACTACCCACAATAAAAAAAACTAACACACAGCAGCCGCCCAAAAAAGAAATAAATAAATCTAAATAAATAAATAAATCAATATAAATAAATACATTTAAAATACATTTTTATTTATAGTGTAGATGTGCAGGGGGTCTCCAGAGCTGAACCGCGTTGGTTTCAGGTCGGGGGACCCCCTGCTCCCCGAGATACAGCCCCCTTTTTTGAGGTGCCGGTATCCCTCTGCATTTAAAGGTCCTGATCACGTGACCGCGGCCTGTAAAGCAAGCAGAGGGATACCGGCACCCCCAAAAGGTGCCTGTATCTCGGGGAGCAGGGGGTCCCCGGACCTGAAACCAAAACGTTTCTGCTCCGGAGACCCTCTGCACATGTACAGTATGAATAAAAAACATATATAAATAAACCCTCATTCCTTACCTTTGCGGCTATGTGCTATGGTAACGAAGCAGCATTTCTGTTTTTTAATAATATTGTACAGTGAGCAGGGGGTTCCCTGAGACAGAAATTAATGCTCAGGGAACCCCCTGCTCCTGCACAATATTATTAAAAATACAGAAATGCTGCTTCATTACCTTAGCGTATAGCCGCTAAGGCAATGAAGGGGTTAACTCACCGTGCCCGCTTTATTGTGGGTAGCAGGGGTGGGTGAGGGGGGTATTTGGCCCTTGGTGTGAGTTTAGGACTTGCGGGGGGGTTCCGGGTGCACTTAACCCCTTCACGACTGTAGCAGTTAATACCGCTACGGTCATGAAGGGGTTAACCCCTCCTTCTACCCCCCGCAAGCCCTAAACAGCCACCGTTGGGGCTAATACCCCCTTCACCCACCCCCACTACCCACAATAAAAAAAACTCACACACAGCAGCCGCCCAAAAAATAAATAAATAAATCTAAATAAATAAATAAATCAATATAAATAAATACATTTAAAATACATTTTTATTTGTAGTGTAGATGTGCAGGGGGTCTCGGGAGCTGAACTGAGTTAGTTTCAGGTCAGGGGACCCCCTGTTCCCCGAGATACAGCCCCCTTTATGAGGTGCCGGTATCCCTCTGCATTTAAAGGTCCCGATCACGTGACCATGGCCTGTAAAGCAAGCAGAGGGATACCGGCACCCCCAAAAGGGGCCTGTATCTCGGGGAGCAGGGGGTCCCCGGACCTGAAACCAACGCTGTTCAGCTCCAGAGACCCTCTGCACATCTACACTGTGAATAAAAAACATATATATATAAAAACTCATTCCTTACCTTTGCGGCTATGTGCTATTTTAATGAAGCAGCATTTCTGCATTTTAATAATATTGTACAGTGAGCAGGGGGTTCCCTGTGCCAGAAATTAATGCTCAGGGACCCCCTGCTCCGGCACAATATTATTAGAAATACAGAAATGGTGCTTCATTACCTTAGCTGATAGCCGCTAAGGCAATGAAGGCAGAATAGCATGTTTATTGGGGAAATTTGATTTGCCCCCAATAAATATTGCAATAAACAACATACAGTACACCCCCTGTGTATTTAAAATACATAAACAATAAATACATGACATACATATTTTTATTGTGTGTTTTAAACCTGCCTGCCTTCACTGTAATCTATGTAAAAAACCCTCCCCCTATTGTGTGTTTTAATCCTCCCTTCCTTCACTGTAATCTATGTAAAAAAAAACTCCCCCTATTGTGTGTTAAGCTTCCCTGTCTTCACTGTAATCTATGTAAAAAAAAACTCCCCCTATTGTGTCTGCTAAGCTTCCCTGCTTTGACTAATCTGTGTAAGCCCCCCTCCCCCTAATGTGTCAGTTAAATCTGCCTGGCCTGTGTTTCTGTGAGTGCAGTGTACTGTATGTAAATGTGGGGAGGGGGATCCCGTGTAAATAACCACACCCACACCCACTACCCACTACCCACGGCCCCTCCGCTGCTTGCTGCAAAACAGAGACAAAAATTAAAACATACAAAGTAATGTCCCCTAACCCCTTAATCACCATAGCAGTTAATAACCGCTACAGTCATTAAGGGGTTAACCCACCCTCACCCACCACTCGGGATGCCTACATACCCTCCCACACTAACCCTCCCCCGTGAGGCCTAACCACCCAGTACCCACAAGGGAGGCCTACCCACATACCGTTGGGGAAACACCCCCCCCCCACCCCCAGTACCCACAATAAAAACAGTACAGTGACCCACAATAAACAGCATTATATTTATTAAATACATTACCCACCCCTGTGCCCCCCCCCATAAATACAAGATTTATTCTTTTACATACAGGGTTCATAACGCAGCCCCACGCGAGTCCCCGGTGGGCTGGCGGGGCACCTGGACAGACCTACAATTTACCAGCAGCCCTTTTTACACAGGTTCTGGAGGCCTGCTGGTGGGTCCCGCCAGCACCATGTCCCCCAGGTGGTCTCCTTGGGTCACCGTGGGCCACAATTGGGTCCCCATGGTAGGCCCGCGGATGTCTGGGAGCCCCGGGTCAGACCCACAGGTGTCTGCGGGGCCTCGGGTGGTTCCCTCGGGGGTCTGAGGAACTCACGGGTGCTCACTACGGGTCTGCGGTGCCCCCACAGAAGTGGGAACACACATCATCATCCCCGCACCTACGGGTCGGCGGTGCCCCCACAGAATTTGGACCACACATCGTCATCCCCGCAGACTACGGGTCCACGGTGCCCCCACAGAAGTGGGACCACACATCATCATCCCCGCATGTGTCACCCGTGGAACCACCAGCCTGATACCCTTGGGATACCCGAGGATACCCGCAGGTGGTCTCCAGAGGTCCCACGCAGAACCACGGAACCAACCCTGAATGTAAAAAAAATAAACCTGGCCTATACATTCAATACATACACTCTCCCCCCCAACACCTACAGTACAATAATGTGCAAAATAACTATTATCCAGATATGGATAAAAGATTAATTGCCCATTATTAAAAACATTAACTAGTATATTCAAATATATAAAGTACTACTGACCTCATCAATACGAAGTGTCCGTCGCCAGCAAAATCCTTGTCTTGCCCACAACATACATAGCAAATACAAAGCCAATAGATTGCAAGTACATTCAGATATCAATTAACCCCTTAAAAACCTTATCAGATAATAACCGCAAAGGTGATTTAGGGGTTAAGCCATACTGTATACTGTATACTGTATATATTTACAGATATATATATATATATATATATATATATATATATATATATATATATATATATATATATATATATATATATATATATATATATGTATGTATATATATATATATATATATATATATATATATATATATATATATATATATATATATATATATGTGTGTGTGTATATATATATATATATATATATATATATATATATATATATATATATATATATACAGTATATATATATATATATATACACAGTATACATAGACACGATGAACCAATATACAAATAAGTGTAGAAGGGTTATCAAAACCATACTGTCCTACAACCAAACACTTCTCCATACAGACACTACATTAAAATCAATTTCCTTTAATAATCCTAACTGATCTCACAATTTTTATCATCATAAGCCAATGAAACACCTCACATTCCAATATAAATGATGCATAAAATCTATGCACCATATACATTCTGCAAATGAATCAACCAAGTAAACAAAAATCAATTAGCAATCATTATTTACATCCCTAAACAATTCACACTCCATCCTGAACAATGAAACAATTAACTAATTCACGCCTGGAGCAGAAAAATTTAGCCTGTGAAAAAATATAATTACCAACCAAAATCCAACCTTTAAAACCAAGGCTATCGCTGACCTCCCTCAAACACACAATACAATACCAAGGAATACATCTATCTAATTTTAAAATACTTTAAACTCACAATAAAGCATAGCAGCATAGACAAATTAATTTAAAACACATCAAATCAAGCTTTTAAAACAACATCATTTCTTACCCTGTATGTATATATCTCTCTAGACATATATACATACATACATACAGTTGCAAGAAATGATATACCACAAAAAAAAAATACACATGTTAAAAAAGCTTTTAAAAAAATTAACAAGTTAAATAAAATACATTTCTTTAGTTCACTTACCCAAGGCTATCGCTGACCTCCCTCAAACACACAATACAATACCAAGGAATACATCTATCTAATTTTAAAATACTTTAAACTCACAATAAAGCATAGCAGCATAGACAAATTAATTTAAAACACATCAAATCAAGCTTTAAAAACAACATAATTTCTTACCCTGTATGTATATATCTCTCTAGACATATATACATACATACATACAGTGGCAAGAAATGATATACCACAAAAAAAAAAATACACATGTTAAAAAAGCTTTTAAAAAAATTAACAAGTTAAATAAAATACATTTCTTTAGTTCACTTACCATTACTTGCCCCCACCGATTCCCGTTGCGCAGCTTACTCACGAACCAATCCACGATCAGGAACCCATAAAATAATAAACCATAAAAAAATAAACATTAAACTAAGAATCCAAATCAATCCACGGGTCTTCTACTTGTAATCCATCTTCATCTGTATTCTTCTTTCTTCTATCTCCTTTCAGCGGTTCGGGGCGGGGTCTTCTCCCCGTCTGCGGCCACGCCCTGGTCTTCTTTCTTGCCTGGAGGTCCTTCCTCTGCGGCGTCTGGCTTCAAAATGAGACGACATAGGCTTTTAAAGGCCTATGACATCACATTTTTCGTCATGGTTCCCACGGTCCTGATTGGGCCGTGAAAACCATGTGTTTTGGCCGACAAAAAAAAAAATGATGACGTCACTTAAAGGGAATGAAAGCACAGCCAATCAGAATGGCTTTGCTTCAATTGCCTTTAAGATGACGTCATGAAAAGGCACATGGCCGCCCTGACATGGTATGGTAGCCAATCAGAGCGTGGGAACTCCATCCCTACTCTGATTGGCTCTAGTATACCATGTGACAGAGGCTTGGGGGGAAAAAGGATGTGACGTCATTGAAAGCTTGTCACATGGTACTAGAGCCCATCAGAGCGTGGGAACTCCATCCCTACTCTGATTGGCTGTAGTACGTCACATCCTTTTCCCCCCCAAGCCTCTGTCACATGGTATACTAGAGCCAATCAGAGTAGGGATGGAGTTCCCACGCTCTGATTGGCTACCATACCATGTGAGGGCGGCCATGTGCCTTTTCATGACGTCATCTTAAAGGCAATTGAAGCAAAGCCATTCTGATTGGCTGTGCTTTCATTCCCTTTAAGTGACGTCATCTTTTTTTTTTTTATCGGCCAAAACACATGGTTTTCACGGCCCAATCAGGACCGTGGGAACCATGACGAAAAATGTGACGTCATAGGCCTTTAAAAGCCTATGTCGTCTCATTTTGAAGCCAGACGCCGCGGAGGAAGGACCTCCGGGCAAGAAAGAAGACCAGGGCATGGCCGCAGACGGGGAGAAGACCCCGCCCCGCCCCGCTGAAAGGAGATAGAAGAAAGAAGAATACAGATGAAGATGGATTACAAGTAGAAGACCCGTGGATTGATTTTGATTTTTAGTTTAATGTTTATTTTTTTATGGTTTATTATTTTATGGGTTCCTGATCGTGGATTGGTTCGTGAGTAAGCTGCGCAACGGGAGTCGGTGGGGCCAAGTAATGGTAAGTGAACTAAAGAAATGTATTTTATTTAACTTGTTAATTTTTTCAAAAGGTTTTTTAACATGTGTATTTTTTTTTTGTGGTATATCATTTCTTGCCACTGTATGTATGTATGTATATATGTCTAGAGAGATATATACATACAGGGTAAGAAATTATGTTGTTTTAAAAGCTTGATTTGATGTGTTTTAAATTAATTTGTCTATGCTGCTGTGCTTTATTGTGAGTTTAAAGTATTTTAAAATTAGATAGATGTATTCCTTGGTATTGTATTGTGTGTTTGAGGGAGGTCAGCGATAGCCTTGGTTTTAAAGGTTGGATTTTGGTTGGTACTTATATTTTTTCACAGGCTAAATTTTTCTGCTCCAGGCGTGAATTAGTTAATTGTTTCATTGTTCAGGATGGAGTGTGAATTGTTTAGGGATGTAAATAATGATTGCTAATTGATTTTTGTTTACTTGGTTGATTCATTTGCAGAATGTATATGGTGCATAGATTTTATGCATCATTTATATTGGAATGTGAGGTGTTTCATTGGCTTGTGATGATATAGATTGTGAGATCAGTTAGGATTATTAAAGGAAATTGATTTTAATGTAGTGTCTGTATGGAGAAGTGTTTGGTTGTAGGACAGTATGGTTTTGATAACCCTTCTACATTAATTTGTATATTGGTTCATCGTGTGTATATATACTGTGTATATATATATATATCTGTATATATATACAGTAAATATATATATATATATATATATATATAGTTGCATGATGAAGCCACTGTACAAATTCATGGGTGAAGGGTGGGTATCGGGCCTGTGTGGCTTAACCCCTTAATCACCTTTGCAGTTATCATCTGATAAGGTTTTTAAGGGGTTAAATGATATCTGAATGTACTTGCAATCTATTGGCTTTGTATTTGCTATGTATGTTGTGGGCAAGACAAGGATTTTGCTGGCGACGGACACTTCGTATTGATAAGGTCAGTAGTACTTTATTTATTTGAATATACTAGTTAATGTTTTTAATAATGGGCAATTAATCTATTATCCATATCTGGATAATAGTTATTTTGCACATTATTGTAATGTAGGTGTTGGGGGGGAGGGTGTATGTATTGAATGTATAGGCCAGGTTTATTTTTTTTACATTCAGGGTTGGTTCCATGGTTCTGCGTGGGACCTCTGGAGACCACCTGCGGGTATCCTCGGGTATCCCAAGGGTATCAGGTTCGTGGTTCCACGGGTGACACATGCGGGGATGATGATGTGTGGTCCCACTTCTGTGGGGGCACCGCGGAGCCGTAGTCTGCGGGGATGACGATGTGTGGTCCCACTTCTGTGGGGGCACCGCTGACCCATAGGTGTGGGGATGATGATGTGTGGTCCCACTTCTGTGGGGGCACCGCGGACCCGTAGTGAGCACCCGTGAGTTCCCCAGATCCCCGAGGGAACCACCCGAGGCCCCGCAGACACCTGTGGGTCTGACCCGGGGCTCCCAGACATCCGCAGGCCTACCGTGGGGACCCAATTGTGGCCCACGGTGACCCAAGGAGACCACCTGGGGGACATGGTGCTGGCGGGACCCACCTGAACCTGTGTAAAAAGGTTATGGCCCCCAGAACCTGTGTAAAAAGGGCTGCTGGTAAACTGTAGGTCTGTCCAGGTGCCCCGCCAGCCCACCGGGGACTCGTGTGGGGCTGCGTTATGAACCCTGTATGTAAAAGAATAAGCCTTGTATTTATGGGGGGGCACAGGGGGTGGGTAATGTATTTAATAAATATATAATGCTGTTTATTGTGGGTCTCTGTACTGTTTTTATTGTGGGTACTGGGGGTGGGGGGGGGGGTGTTTCCCCAAAGGTATGTGGGTAGGCCTCCCTTGTGGGTACTGGGTGGTTAGGCCTCACGGGGGGGGGTTAGTGTGGGAGGGTATGTAGGCATCCCGAGTGGTGGGTGACGGTGGGTTAACCCCTTAATGACTGTAGCGGTTAATAACTGCTATGGTGATTAAGGGGTTAGGGGACATTACTTTGTATGTTTTAATTTTTGTCTCTGTTTTGCAGCAAGAAGCGGAAGGGCCGTGGGTAGTGGGTAGTGGGTAGTGGGTGTGGGTGTGGTTATTTACACCTGATCCCCCTCCCCACATTTACATACAGTACACTGCTCTCACAGAAACACAGGCCAGGCAGATTTAACTGACACAATAGGGGGAGGGGGGCTTACACAGATTAGTCAAAGCAGGGAAGTTTAGCAGACACAATAGGGGGAGGGTTTTTTACATAGATTACAGTGAAGGCAGGGAATCTTAACACACAATAGGGGGAGGTTTTTTTACATAGATTACAGTGAAGGCAGGCAGGTTTAAAACACACAATAAAAATATGTATGTCATGTATTTATTAAAATCAAAAGGAAAGCTACCCAAAGCTCTAAAACGGAGAGCTTAAAAATAGTAAATAATAAGCAATGATATATGGGACAACTGTGGTCTGTGTTATGAGGTAGAATAAAGGCCGTGGGATATGGAATAAGTTGATTGGAGATGGGACCAGAGAAAGGAGTAAGTGGAGTGGGAGTTCCTTTGGAAATCGCTACATGGGATGAGTGCACCGTTGGAGGAAATGTATATTACCTCTCTTGGGATCCCTCAGTGTAGCCTCCGTTACCTCCACAGGTCCATCTGATCCGGTCCTGGTGTAGACCTTACGAAGTCTCCAACCTGCTGCTGCTTCTTTCTCAAGCTGCTGGAGCTCCCGAGTGCCGGTGGCGTGTATACCTACTTCCGGTCCGTCCGGGAACGCTCCCCTTGCTCCGTGCAGCAGCAAACCTCATCCGGCGTGTCCTCCAGACCACAGTGCGTCTCCCCAATCCAACGAACAGCATACGGGCAAGGATGATTGGTACGAGACTGCCGCGTCCCAAAATGAAGCAACCACAGCTCACCAGGATAGGAACGTATAAAAACTATTTATTAGACTACATAAAAATAAAAAAAAGTGACAAACAAATACAAAAAAACACCTCCTACGCGTTTCAGGCTACAGCAGCCCTTTCTCAAGGAGTATAATTGGGTCTGTGAGGTAAGCTCATTGATATAGCCCCTCCTGTGCACTGAACAGCAGCTGTGGATTGTTATTAAATCAGACAGAAACACATTGGTTGTCATAACAATTGAAATGGCTTGATGGTAAAAGCCATACACTTGATTCATGAAAATCACATTTAAACCAAAAGATATATGTAATACATAGAGTATATTATATCTATATTATATCTCTTCATGGTAAAAAAAACATCAAGTAACAGGTTTAAACCAAAGTAAAAAACTGATTAGTAATATATTGCACAATGCAAAATATACATAAAATTAAAAAACAGTTAGTTATTCTGTCTGATACAACAAATATGAACATAGAAATTGCTATAGGGAAAATAAAAGAGGAATTGTTAATGATAATATAATATATATGATAAGGAAAAAAGAAATACAGGGACACTGAACATGAATCAATCTCACTATACAATGAAAACATTTTTTCTCAATATAAGAGGATGATATCCAAACATTGCAGATTCATCACAAGTGAAGACTTTATCTTAAAGAAAATATTTCAGGTCCCACTCTGTATTAAGTCCCTTTGGGATCAATGTATCCAGTGTGAAAATCCAGTGGGCCTCTCTGCGATAGAGTGTATTAACTCTATCACCACCTCTATAGTGGATTTGTATATGTTCTATACCAATACATTTGAAATTATTAAGAGACCCATTCTGGCATGTGCTGAAATGTTTGGACACTGGGTGCAGTTGATCTTGTTTCAAAATAAGTCTCATATGTTCAAGAATTCTTATTTTGAACTTACGTGTAGTGAGACCTATATATTTCTTTTTATATCCACAGATCACCATATAAATCACATATTCGGAATTGCAATTTATAAAACAAGGGATTTTGTAAGATTTACTATCATCTATGTTGTTAAAGATTTTGGACCGTAGAACATATTTGCAGATTTTACATTTCCCACAAGCAAAGCATCCCACTAAGTTAGGAAAAAATTCCTTCTTAGTGCCTAATCTATCTTTCTTGATGACACTGGGGGAGACCATGTTGCCCAACGTCTGAGCTTTTTGAAAAACAAACTTGGGTTTATTTGTGGTTATCCCTCTAAGTAGGGGATCTATTGTCAGGATGGACCAATGTTTGTTTACAATATTCCTTATTGCATCTGCTTGTTTGCTAAATACAGTAATAAAATACGGTGTATCTACAGCCAAACCTCCGAGTTTCTTAGTGTCATTTTTATTCATCTTTGATTTGTTCTTCTCCAGGGATCTGTATATGAGATTGTCTCTGTTTAATTGTAATGCATTGTGATATGCTTCAGATACAGTATCTTTTTTATATCCTCTGGATAGGAACCGATCTGTTAGTTCCACAGATCTCAACTGAAAGTCTTCCATGTTTGAACAATTCCTCCTAAGGCGTATGAATTGGCCATAGGGAATGCCTTTGAAAAGACGAAAAGACGAATTTATTCAAAGATGAATAAAAATGACACTAAGAAACTCGGAGGTTTGGCTGTAGATACACCGTATTTTATTACTGTATTTAGCAAACAAGCAGATGCAATAAGGAATATTGTAAACAAACATTGGTCCATCCTGACAATAGATCCCCTACTTAGAGGGATAACCACAAATAAACCCAAGTTTGTTTTTCAAAAAGCTCAGACGTTGGGCAACATGGTCTCCCCCAGTGTCATCAAGAAAGATAGATTCGGCACTAAGAAGGAATTTTTTCCTAACTTAGTGGGATGCTTTGCTGTGGGAAATGTAAAATCTGCAAATATCTTCTACGGTCCAAAATCTTTAACAACATAGATGATAGTAAATCTTACAAAATCCCTTGTTTTATAAATTGCAATTCCGAATATGTGATTTATATGGTGATCTGTGGATGTAAAAAGAAATATATAGGTCTCACAACACGTAAGTTCAAAATTAGAATTCTTGAACATATGAGACTTATTTTGAAACAAGATCAACTGCACCCAGTGTCCAAACATTTAAGCACATGCCAGAATGGGTCTCTTAATAATTTCAAATGTATTGGTATAGAACATATACAAATCCACTATAGAGGTGGTGATAGAGTTAATACACTCTATCGCAGAGAGGCCCACTGGATTTTCACACTGGATACATTGATCCCAAAGGGACTTAATACAGAGTGGGACCTGAAATATTTTCTTTAAGATAAAGTCTTCACTTGTGATGAATCTGCAATGTTTGGATATCATCCTCTTATATTGAGAAAAAATGTTTTCATTGTATAGTGAGATTGATTCATGTTCTTTGTCCCTGTATTTCTTTTTTCCTTATCATATATATTATATTATCATTAACAATTCCTCTTTTATTTTCCCTATAGCAATTTCTATGTTCATATTTGTTGTATCAGACAGAATAACTAACTGTTTTTTAATTTTATGTATATTTTGCATTGGGCAATATATTACTAATCAGTTTTTTACTTTGGTTTAAACCTGATACTTGATGTTTTTTTTACCATGAAGAGATATAATATAGATATAATATACTCTATGTATTACATATATCTTTTGGTTTAAATGTGATTTTCATGAATCAAGTTGTATGGCTTTTACCATCAAGCCATTTCAATTGTTATGACAACCAATGTGTTTCTGTCTGATTTAATAACAATCCACAGCTGCTGTTCAGTGCACAGGAGGGGCTATATCAATGAGCTTACTTCACAGACCCAATTATACTCCTTGAGAAAGGGCTGCGCTGCTGTAGCCTGAAACGCGTAGGAGGTGTTTTTTTGTATTTGTTTGTCACTTTTTTTTTTGTTTTTATGTAGTCTAATAAATAGTTTTTATACGTTCCTATCCTGGTGAGCTGTGGTTGCTTCATTTTGGGACGCGGCAGTCTCGTACCAATCATCCTTGCCCGTCATGTATTTATTGTTTATGTATTTTAAATACACAGGGGTGTACTGTATGTTGTTTATTGCAATGTTTATTGGGGGCAAATCAAATGTCCCCAATAAACATGCTATTCTGCCTTCATTGCCTTAGCGGTTATCAACTAAGGTAATGAAGCAGCATTTTTGTATTTTTAATAATATTGTGCAGGAGCACGGGGTCCTTGAGCATTAATTTCTGGCTCAGGGAACCCCCTGCTCACTGTACAATATTATTAAAATGCAGAAATGCTGCTTCATTACCATAGCACATAGCCGCAAAGGTAAGGAATGAGTGTTTATTTATATATGTTTTTTATTCATACTGTACATGTGCAGAGGGTCTCCGGAGCAGAAACATTTTGGTTTCAGGTCCGGGGACCCCCTGCTGCCCGAGATACAGGCCCCTTTTGGGGGTGCCGGTATCCCTCTGCTTGCTTTACAGGCCGCGGTCACGTGATCGGGACCTTGAAATGCAGAGGGATACCGGCACCTCATAAAGGGGGCTGTATCTCGGGGAGCAGGGGGTCCCCTGACCTGAAACCAACGCGGTTCAGCTCCGGAGACCCCCTGCACATCTACACTATAAATAAAAATGTATTTTAAATGTATTTATTTATATTGATTTATTTATTTATTTAGATTTATTTATTTATTTTTTGGGCGGCTGCTGTGTGTGAGTTTTTTTTATTGTGGGTAGTGGGGGTGGGTGAAGGGGGTATTAGCCCCAACGGTGGCTGTTTAGGGCTTGCCGGGGGTAGCGGGAGGGCTTAACCCCTTCATGACCATAGCGGTATTAACTGCTACGGCCGTGAAGGGGTTAAGTGCACCCGCAACCCCCCCGCAAGTCCTAAACTCACACCAAGGGCCAAATAACCCCCTCGCCCAACCCCGCTACCCACAATAAAGCGGGCACGGTGATTTAACCCCTTCATTGCCTTAGCGGCTATACGCTATGGTAATGAAGCAGCATTTCAGTATTTTTAATAATATTGTGCAGGAGCAGGGGGTCCTCTGAGCATTAATTTCTGGCTCAGGGAACCCCCTGCTCACTGTACAATATTATTAAAATCCAGAAATGCTGCTTCGTTACCATAGCACATAGCCGCTAAGGTAAGGAACGAGTGTTTATTTATATATGTTTTTTATTCATACTGTATATGTGCAGAGGGTCTCCGGAGCAGAAACGTTTTGGTTTCAGGTCCGGGGACCCCCTGCTCCCCGAGATACAGGCCCCTTTTGGGGGTGCCGGTATCCCTCTGCTTTGTTTACAGGCCGCGGTCACGTGATCGGGACCTTAAAACGCAGAGGGATACCGGCACCTCATAAAGGGGGCTGTATCTCGGGAAGCAAGGGGTCCCCGGACCTGAAACCAACGCGGTTCAGCTCCGGAGACCCCCTGCACATGTACACTATGAATAAAAATGTACAGTACTGTATGTTAGGGGTTATAGGGGACGGCTTTAAAGACAACAGCTCACAAACGCCCCCATGCGTTTTTACACGGCATTGCAGTATTGCAGCCAGCGGGAATAAAATTCTTAAATCACAGCCGCGAAAATAACGCTATATACCCCGGGAGAATACAACACAAAACCGCACATCACCGGGATCTATCCGGGATATAGTTAATATGCCTTGGCCTACATTATCCTTGGACAAGGACTTGTCAGAAATTACTAAAAGTACACCACAATTAACTTACCGTAAATCAAAGACATTAGCGTCGCATTTGTCACCTAGCTTCTTTGACTCCCGTTCAAATTACCTGCAGATTAAAGGTATACCCAAGGGTTTTTTTTCTTGCGGCCACTGCTCAATGTGTCGTTATGCACATTCTACGAAAGTCATTATGTGGGATTCCAACAAAAGAAAACACAATATCACTAGCTTTTTCAACTGTAATAGTAGTTTTGGGATTTATATGTTAACTTGCGGTTGTGATAAGAAATACATTGGTCGCACAACGAGACCGCTAAAGACTAGGATAGCTGAGCATGTGAGACTCATTAAAAGGCAAGATAAAATACATCCAGTATCCAGACATTTTATTCTCTGCCCGAATGGAGGTATAACCCATTTTTCTTTTTCAGCAATTGAGCATATAGTGTGTCACCCAAGAGGAGGAGATAGACAGGAAATGTTTTGGATCCATACCCTGAACACACTTCAACCATCTGGCATAAACTTAGACTGGGAGCTTAAACATTTTTTGTCCACCTAGCTTCCTATATATATTCATTGCGTTCAGGATATGGATCTTTGCATTTAGATTGGTTATGCATATCCTACTACATCGCTAGTAATCTGTTTATGTGAATATTAATGAATTAAGTTGCATCAGTATTCTAATTATACAAGATGTGCTTTAATATCATCATTTTGGTATGAAATAATTATGAGATATTGTTTCATATCAGCGTCACCATTATTGTGTGCATTTCTTGAAGTTTTTATAATAGATATTAATGTATATACCATGTTGCAATATTGATTTTTTTCTGTATAGGCTCTTTAAAATATCAATTGGTTATTGTTGTGATCATTGAGTAGTTACATATATAAAAACACCATTCAAGGATTATGTAGCTACTTTATTGTTATAAGAATTAGGATTCTGTGTGTTATACAGTATAATATTCAAGATGAGCTAACAGAATGGTTAAATGTTGCCTTTGCTCCACATGTGGTTGTTTTTAAACTCTCTTTTGTTCCCTTGTATTGTCTGTTTATGTTGTAACATTATTAATTAGTTTTCATGTTGCTATCCTGTGACATATTGTGTTCGTTGTGTACACTCACGAGCACCTCCTTCTGCCTCTAGATACAAGCCGATATTTCTTGATCCTGATTGGTTCTCAGTCTATTGGCTGAGAACAGTCATGTGGTTATTTGTAGCCAATAGATACACAGTCTATACTACTGCACTGTGATTGGGTTTCAGCCTATTGGCTGAGACTGGTCATGTGAGATATTCTGACCAATGTCTGTAGGGCTTAGTGTATTTAGAGTGAGAAGGACGCAGAGAGTGTTACTCTTTGATAAAGTTCTACTATAGAACGAAACGCGTCAGAGGTATACTACCATGTGGAAGTTCTTTTTTGTTTTTGATTATTAAAAGTATTTAGTTTTTACGCGCCTGGTTGGAGTACTTTTGTGGAGTAGCAGTGACCGCCGTTTTTCCTCACTTACCAATAAATTATCTTTGCCTGGCGCGCTCTGTAATATCAGAGAGCGTGCGCCAGGGACAAATGACAGCCACCTGAGTGCGGGCTGCCTGCGGGGCAGTGGTGTCCCGTCGGGGACGGTGGGGAAGCCCTGGATCTACGAGGACCAGGTGGGACCGGCGGCGAGGCCATCCCACTGCAGCGGGGGCCATAGGAGGTAAGGGGGGTCACACTGCGACTGCCATGACCCCCAAATCCTCACAGAGAGTAAATCTACTTTCGATGTGTTGTGTGGTTTATATGTGAGTAAGGTACAGTATATCTGTCTGAGTAATAGGCATTCTCAAAAGCATTTTGAATATCCTGTACCGGATACCCCCTTTGTCTAAATCTCTGGGCAAGATCTTTGAACTGCTCAACAAACAACTCATTGTTGGAACAAATCCTTTTTAATCTCAGGAATTGCCCTTTGGGTATTCCTTGGATTAAGGATTTTGGGTGTACGCTTGTGGCTATTAAGAAGGCCTTTTTTTAATTCTTTTTTCTAAAGACATCAGTTTGAATCATGTTGTTGATGTCAATAGGAAGAGAAACATCTAGATAATCAATGTGGTGTGGATGGTACGAATAGATAAACTGTAGATTGTAAACATTCAAATTCAGGGATCCCATAAACCTTTCCAATAAAGGAACACCTCCTTCCCAAATAAAGATTACGTCGTATACTGTATATCTCGACGACAGAATTTGATATAAGAACAATATAGATGTGTCATCATAAATAAATGTGGATTCCCATGTGCCCATAAATAAATTAGCATAAGAAGGTGCAAAGGAAGTACCCATAGCTGTGCCTCGTGATTGTAAGTAATAATGTGTCAAAAGAAAATAATTGTGCGTGAGAAGAAAAAGAATGGACTCAGTGATTAATTAATTTGAGCTGGTGAAAGATGTGAATTGTTAAGATAGTATTGAGTAGCTGTGATGCCCTGTGTTTGATCTATAATAGTATAAAGTGAGGTGACATCTAAAGTGACCCAAAGGAATTGAGGTGACCAAATAAAATCAGAAAGAGGATTTAAAAGGTCTGTGGAATCCCTGAGATATGACGGTAGATTGTGAACTAATGGTTGTAAAAATGTATCCACATATTTTGATAATTTCTCTCCCAAGGAACCTATACTGGAAATAATCAATCTGCAAGGTGGGCAGATCAGTGTTTTGTGTACCTTGGGAATGTGGTGGAAAATTGGGATAATTGGATAATTCACAAATAAAAATGCTCTTTCTTTCTTTCTCATCTAGAACTTGTAAAATAGTTCCCAAATCCAAAGTATTTTAAGTTGTTGTGTAAAACTCATAGATGAATCAGACTTTAATTTGAGATCGCAAGTACAATCATTCTCTTTGAGATTCTTTAATGTAATCAGTTCTTCTTTAGGTAAGATATTGTGATAATGAGTAGAAAATCTATTGCCTTGAGCCATTGCAAAGAGATCTCTTTGTACCAGTGACTCAAAGGTTTTGATATGCGGTCCCTTAATGTAGGTAGGATAAAAAACGGATCTATTTTTAATCCCTGAGTCGACGGAACTCACCAGAAAGATGACATATCTTCATCAGTAATTTCAGAGGGAATTTGTTCAGCATAAGATAATTCATATCTTGAATCGCACACATACCTGTATCTGCAAATGTAGTAAGCTCACGAACCTCAGAGTAATCTGCCGAAGATGAATGAGGGAGCTTTAGATAAGGAGCAACCTCATTGGCCTCTGGAAGAGTATCCAAGACTGTGGGTGAATGAATATAAAAAAAATTACATTTAAAGAACTTTTTCAAACTGATCTTTCTAACAAATATTTGCAAATTGATAATAGTATCAAAAACTTTGACATTTTCATATGGAGCAAAGTTCAAACCTTTCTCCAAAAGTGAAAGTTCAGCATGAGAGAATTCCACACTAGAAATGTTAATGTCATTATTATTGCCTTTGTCTAAGAATATGTTTTCCTTTGCGATATTGCTCCTTCTGTTCTGTGATCGTCTAGTCTTTTGGCGTTATTTGTCCCATAATGGGCTAAAAGAGATGGAGGGTGAGTACAGTATCTTCTTCTCAACCACGATGTCCAGACTTCTTTTTGTTTTCTCTGGTTCTTTGGTCGTCATCATGTCATCTTGGAGCATCAGTACTAGAAAATGAGACCTCATAAGATCGATAATCACTGTCGGAGGCATCTGATATACTGGAGATATCTGTGGATTTATGACTGTTATTCTTAAGAATAGAACAATGTGGAGTAGATATTTTGGGAAATCTTGGTTGGTTCTCTGAAGAACCTTGTTGTCTGTTAACAGGATTTCTTTTTGGATGGCTTGGTTTTTGCCAAATATATACCTGATGTTTGAGGTAATCTACCTTATCACGTTCAAACATTTTTTTTTGGTCTCCATGACTTCCTTGTCTAATTTCACAACATGTTATGATAATTGGATATCATTAGTAATAAAGTCCTGGTTTGTTTGAAATTGGACTAATTGATCTTGTAATATTTTAATGTTGTTATGTAAAGCATTTTTTCTATAGTTTTCGCTTGTATGAAGTTGTATGAGTTTGTATGAACATTCATCAAGAATATTTATCCATTTCTCTTCAAATACTTTATCGTTAAATCCACATTATGGTATCTTTTTGATCCATAATCCTCTGGGTATGCGCTTACATTTAATATAGTTCTCGAGGGTGGTGATGTCCCACCATAAACGCATGTCCACACTAACAAATTTCTCTAACTTCATGAAGTACAAAGATAAATCGGTTACATCATCTTGGGATATATCATGTGTATCTTCACAAACATATGCAGCTTTCTTTGTTCGCCCTGTATTATCAGTGCAGGTAAAGGTATATACATCCTTCTTTTGTATTGTGTCATTGTTATCTGGTTTTATTTCTTCTATATCACTCATGATGAATACTTTGTGTTCTCATGTAACAGACCCCAATTATGTTCGTTATGTGTGAAAAAAGGGGGACTTTTTATCTTCCAAAAAATTACATAAAATATATTTATTTTAATTGGCATTTAAAAAGTAATAAAAATTGGAAAGAAACAGGTAGAAATACTGTTGAAAAACTGACAATATGGCATTTGAATGTAAACTGATCCAGCCTATATTTAATGAACCATCCTGCTGTTTGTTGTTCGAGCTACTGAAAGAAAATATATAGCAAGTTCCAGAATAAAATAGTCCAGCATTACTGCTTAAGAAAGAGAAACAACATAATGTAAGCAGCAAGAATAATCTGTCTTGACTCAAGCAGCAATGTGCTTATCTTGAAGTAAATTGACAATGTTTGCCAGGGAGGGGGGGGTGTTGTCGTCGTAATGCGCAGTAAAAGAAACTCCTATTAGGGACAAGACACAAGTTCTACGATATTATGCAAGGGGGGATCTGTCAGTGCAAACATGGCCGTGGAGCACTTACTGTATGCTGGACTCCTTTGTTCTGGAACTAGCTATTGGTTGAGGCCTTGGAGATCGCTTCCCAGATGATATTCTTGTCTAAATAGTTCTAAATTTTCCCTTAGGTCTGATTCCCATTAAAGTATATGTTTATCTTAAATATATAAATAATTGGTTATAATGTTTTGATAAAGTTAGTGACTTATTCAAAGGGGGTGGGGTGCATATATGTTTAAAATATGTGTTGGAGGTGGAAATCCTTGAAAGCAGAAGAGATTCTATAAAATGACTTAATTGGAGATCTTTTAAATATTCTTTAGGGGAAACATTTAATTGATCTTTGATACTTTCAATCAGACTGATTGAATTCAGCAGGAGAAATCACTCGGTCCCCATATGCATGTAGTGTTGTTAAAAAGTGAAGCAATATTAGAATTTGATGTCATGTGAAGGGTGTTCAAATTAATACGGTCAATTTATGGGGTTTTGTTAACCATAGGTTTGAGTATACGTTCAGGGGTCTGAGTTCCGTTGCCTCAATACTAGAGATTAGCTAATCTGACCAATTCTGTTTCCCAGATTTTCTTGCATTTCCATTCCCCCCTCCCAAATCCATTTTGCAGTATAAAATCCACAAACGCAGCTGGTCGGTTTTAATCCGTGCGGATTCATAAAAAATCGCCATTGGACACAATCCGTTGATGGATTTGTAGAATCCAATCCATGGATTCAGCAACTTGTTGGTGGAATCTTTAAAATCCGACAACGGATTGCGGAATTCGAGAATAGTAATGGCAATATCAATAAAAAATACGTAAAATGCGAAACCCCCTTTTTGAAATTGATCCACTGCAATCCGTAGACCAAAGGAACTGGCTGATGCGCTGTTGATCCCAAATCCACCCAAAAAATTCTCCCATCTCTACTCAATAGCAACCTTCTTTTAGTTCCTTCTGGGAGGTGCCATTGCGAGTGTTGACTCATTTGGACTGCCGTGTAGTAGGACACCATGAGTGTATATTTTACCAAGATTGGTTTCCTTACTCTAGGTTTTTTCCAGACCAGATGAAAAAATACATCTTTTTCTGCAGGGACTGTATCACTTTTATTTGATTGGGATTGGAAAAGTGGAAAACAGATTTTATGGAGGAGTTTTATTTTGACTGCATACTGTAAATTCTTCCCACCCATGAAATACAGGATTTAGACTATGCTTCCTTGTCCTTTTCTTGGTACCGCAGTACTTGGTACTTTGGCAATTCTAAGGAATTTTATAGATAGTGTTAGTTCTTTTTTGGGTGATTAATCTTTTTGGCTCTTTCTGGGTTTCATTTTTGAGATTGAGGAGTCTAATTGAGTAGAATAAATAATTTTCTGAATTTTCAAGTTACGGTCTGTTTCTATAAGTCTACATAATTTTCTGAAATTCTTTAAATAACAGTTTTGGATTTTGAGTTAATTGCCTTGATTTATCTCATTTTAGTTACGTTAATTTCCCTTCTCATAGCATTTCTCCTGGGTTGTTTTTTAATCCACTTTGAAATATTCCACTATTTGTTTTTACAAAGGTTTATAGCCAATTTCACCCAAAAAGAATACTAAGAGAATTGTCTATTAAACTATACTGTATGTTATTTAGCCCTGGCAATGTGTGCAGGACTTTACAAAATACTGTACAACCACATAAACATAAAATAATGTAATGGTGTTTTAATGTTTCTGTCTTAAACACAGTGACAAAAAAATACTTCCACTGAAGTTCTCACTGAATTCTGTTTTTCTGTTTGTTTCTAGGGGAAGTGCCTTCTATATATTTTATAGACTGAAATAATGTACCAACTGTAAAATAACTTAATGTTTCAATAGTATATATGTTTACTTGTTATATTTTGATTTGTTTTGTAGTTAAAAAAAACTAGATGAGTGTGTTTCATAAATGTTATTAATCAAATATTTTTTTTAAATGTCAGATGCAATTCTGCAACATTGTGTTTGTCCTGTTGATATAATAAGAGGCACATTTTACAATCTGGTAAGTTTATTTGATTTGTTTTAAAATTGTTGTAAATATATTGACTTCATCTGTAGATAATTATTTGGAATATTCTCCAGAAAGGGAAACAGCTGTATATTGGCCAAATTTTTTTAAAAAATTGCAACTTTTCTTCAAAGTAACTACAGTAGATTTTTACTAACACTATGGTCATTTTAGCACTTTCTTGGTATTTTATTTAAACAAATTAGAAGAGTATCAGAAAACTATGAAATATTTTCCATAATAAAATTATATGGCCACATGAAATCCATTCTTTTTAGGTAACAGAATATGTTACATATTAAACAGGTTATTACACAGTTATTTTTTGATGATCTACATAGTTATATTTTATTTTAGATCTAACAAATATGGTTGAATGCAGAAGTATTGTGTATGTGCAGGAGTGCATATATAACTGTGCTCATTAGTATACTGTACTTTTACAGCCTTTGTACTGAAAACCAATATAATGCATACTGCACTCATTTGTTTTGTGAGCAGTTGAATATTACTTTTTAAAAATGTGTGAAAGCTGAGGGCATACATTCTAATATCAATGTTCAAATCTGCTTGCTTTAAGTTTAGATATTTAGTAGTAAAAAAAATGCTGATTGTAATCTAATACTGAATATAACAGATTACTGAATTTTGTGGCTGCTGTAAAAATACGTGAGCATAAAAAAATGAACTGTTATGCTAGCATTTATGTAATGAAAAATGCAGAGATTTTGAGATTTGTGTCTGAGATGAGTATTTTGGGAACCATCAAAAAATTATAATGAGAAATAATTTATCCTCAGAGTCTTTAAATTTCAGAAGTTCTGAATTTTAAAGTTTTGTGTACAGTTTGAGTATAATGTTTTTGTTGGTATAATTTCAACATTATTACATCAGAACTATAAAAAAGATTTAAAAATCTATAATTTCTAGAAATTATAAAGCACAGATACATTAAGCTGCGGAAACATAAACATGCGGTATTAGTACCCAAAAAAAAACTATCTGGAAGTAACCAGACTCTCTGGGAGTGTATATAATTAAAATATGTACTACTACTGAGCCTATAGTCTACCACCTTACTAGGTTGCTCTGCAACTTTAATGTTATACTAACAGCAGTACACACTCTATCATATATGTTTCCTGCAGTACTTTTTTGCCCATTACTTACACAGGGCCATTTTGGATTCATCTATAGTACTGTTGTGCTCTGCTACATTACTTAAGTAATCAGCATATCCTAGCCATACACTGGCACTATTGTGGCAGACCGGGCAAGGGCACATTAGTACATATATAGCAGGTACACTCCTAAATCAATGGAATATATATATTTTTTTCTCAGCCACCAGACACTCTGAGAGCTAATAGGACTCGTGTATGTATATATATATATATATATATATATATATATATATATGTATATATATATATATATATATATATATATATATATATATATATATATATATATATATATATATATAGTCAGATAAGGCAGTTGGCACTCCAATAGGTGCTGGTAAGCCACAGGTGCACGTCCCATATAGAGAATGTAGTTATACGTTACCGTTCCAAGGATTGGTAAACAAGAGACAGCACTCAATGTTGAAAATCAGGAATCTGACACACAGTGCTTTTTTAGTGCGATCCACATATTGCAATTGACATGGACAAGATAAAACATACACTATATATGTGGAGAGACAGTTGATTGAACTTTTTAATGTATATTCAGACTTGTTGCTAAATGAAGAGAAAGTATCCGACAGATGCAGATGTCCACACATTAGACATTTAGATCTGCCACACCTAATGTTTCCAGACACTAACTGTGAACCACTATTCTCAACTGAAGTATCACTAAGTCTACTTGGGGCCAAGATGTTCTTGATATTTAGACCCTTGCGGAAGACCAGTGGTGCCACAGTGGACAACATTCAATTTGGATTTTCCTTTTTTTTTCACTATCACGTTATGGTTTGTAGATATTATTAGGTTAAATTGTGGTAATTTTAATGTATTTTAATATTTTAAATATGTTATTATAATTTATCATTTATTAGGGTTATTTCACATCCTCTTAAGCGCTTCTTAATTTTTGTGTTGTCTTTGATATATATATATATATATATATATATATATATATATATATATATATATATATATATATATATATATATACAGTGTTCGACAAACCTATACATTTGCACGCCCCGGGCGAGTGGATTTAACATCTTGGCGAGCTCCTATTGGCCCAGGCATCACACGTTTGGTACTAGGTGGCGAATAGATTTTTTTGTTGGGCGAGTAGATTTTTTGGTGATTTGTCGACCACTGTATATATATATATATATATATATATATATATATATATATATATATATATATATATATATATATATATACACACAGAGAGAGAGAGAGAGAGATTGAGAAAGAGAGAGAGATTGTTGCCCGCACGTGTCTCAGTGACTATATCCTCAAATACACAGCAGTATGCATTTTACTATATGCATGTTTTCCTATTTTACCTATGTGTTCATCATTAACACAGTATTATAAGTGAATACATTCTTAATACTTTGGCACTTTGTCAAACCTATTCAGGCAGTCTGCACACTTAAGTAATATAATGATAATATTGTGGCAGACCTGTCAAGGGTTTATAAATACACATACAGCGGGTACACTGCTGTAGGATTTTGGGATATTTCCTTAAGGGGGTTTCCATGGTGTCAACGGTGCTAACCTTTTCACATCCTGTATGCCCATATATAAGGACTACATACAGTAGAGGCAACGTTTATTCTAACATTTGCCGTAAACTAGCCGGGTTACATTCTGGGTATGTGCTGGGTATGTGCTGGGTATGTGCTGGGTATGTTCTGGGCTAGTTTGAGGCACGTTTAAGGCATTTCTGCATTGACTAACGACCCATAGGATTAACACAGCAGGGATCCCTGGCAGTCCAATGCATTGCTTTACTTTAAATTCTGATTAGGTCTGGGAAACTATTAATTGTCTACCTATTCATGAAGTAATTACGACTGATCTTGAACACATATTTAGTGTTTACATATAGGATCTTTTTTGCGTTTAATTATCGTTTTAACACACCAAATTTTTATTTGGATACAATTGAATAAAGCATTTTTAATATATACTCATACATCATCCAGAAAGTGGTAGAGTGCCCAAACTGGGTTCCTTTCTCTTCTGCTAGTTTATGACACCATTGCTTGTAATAAATTTAGCAGATACACTATGATTTGGGTCTTTGTCTTTGAAGAACTGGTGACCAGATGGGAAGAAATAAAAAATGTATGGTACTACTTGGAAGATAATGGTCTCCTGGAAGTATACTGTACTTTATCCATTCCTGGAGAATAAACAAATGTAATACTGTTATACAAGTACGTGGACAGAGTCACATTCTCTTTCATTCATTTGAAGGCATGCCCCCTTCCTACTCCTGAGGTTCGATTTGCCTTCAGAATAAGTTGCAGTACTTCCAAGAATAAGGTACATTAAAAAATAATTTAGAAGACATTTCTACTCCAATATTCAAACAAATACAACATTCTGTATCACTGTTTCACTTACATATTGCTTGTAAAAACTATAAGGTGCTGTATTTTTAATCCAGGTAAAATTGAGATACAGTTAGAGTGCTACTGTTGACAACACTGAAACCGGAATGTGCTTACCTTCAAATACAACTATGGGTCCTAATCCAAGTTTAGAGATTGCCCTCCACACGTATGAAGCTTGGGTGAATGCTTTGTCTGAGATTTCAGGGATAAACTATTTTTTGTTCAGAATGCCAAAGGGGAAAACTTTTAGGGCAACAGATGTCTCATCAGAAAATATAACATCCTCAAACTTTTCTATCAATCCATGAACATGCTTGGTCAACTTTTTTAATCTTGTTAACATCCCTTCTCATGGGAAACACTCTACAATAATAATAAAAATTGGTTATGAGGAGCGTAAAATAAAATAATGTCCAGGCATATGGCTTGGAATTTGCATAAACTACATGTGAAGTACAGCACTTTACCTGACATGTCCATAGGTCCAGCCCAAATTGCGTTTCATTTGTGTAATACTGGTCGCAGACACTGAACTATTATGCATCGTCAGCAGAATATTCTAAACCTCTGCCACTGATTGTAACTATTTTTCCACACTGATCTCATCCACCAGCTAAATTGTTTCACTGTAAAAGATAAAATAAGGAAGATGTTAAAGAGTACAGATTCATGGGCATACAATACATGCTGCGTGAAGGAAATCAATAGAAACACAAGTGTACAGTATACAGTACTGTACTAACTCGGTTCTGACCCTGCAGACAATCTTTCTGCCCAAGAGCATGATACCGAACACAGCATAGTGTCACGTAGGTGCCCGCTAGCTGCAGCCACAGTTGGATTTAACGTGTTTCATTCTTGTACATGTGAATTCCTTCTTGTACATGTGCGTTATTCTAATGCATTGTTTAAGTAATAATCCCCGAAGAACAGGGCATTACTGGCCAATAATGCCCTGGCTGTTGAAGGGCTGAGGCGCAAGCAGAGGGACTTTAACCCAGCCAGGGCAGCATTGGCCAGTAATTCCCTGTTCTGAGGGGATTATTACTATTATAGGCTAAATGTAGGATTTTTTCATAAATAATAGCCACTTTTGTATAGTTATATAGATTTTTTAATTAAAATAAAATGGTAAATACATGAAACCACCTCTATAGACGCTTACACTGCAGATATCTATATCCACACACTGCCGCCCCCTCTGTGTGTACACACACACACACACACACACACACGCACACACACGCACACGCACACGCACACGCACACACACACACACACACACACACCATCTCAACACACAACACAACAGCTCTATTCACACACACACAAACTGCTGCTACACACAAACTCTGCTGTTGCTGCTACACAGACACATACAACACAACAGCACAGCACAGCACAGCACACACACTGCTTCTACAGCAATAAACACTGCTGCTGACATTGACACACACACACCACAGCACCTCTACACACACACACAAACACACAAAAACACACACACACACACACACACACACACACACACACACAACACAGCACCTAACACCTCTATACACACACAACACATCACCTCTACACACAACACCTCTACACACACAAACTGCTGCTACACACACATACAACACAACAGCACAGCACACACACACACACACACACACACAGCTGCTGCTACACCTGCTGCTGACTGACACACACACACACACGCACACACACACACACACACAGCCAGAAACAAACTGCAGACAGACACTCACTTGCTTTGCAGACTTCTTCTCTCTCCACACCCCACCAATTCAACTGAATATGCTCAGTTCACGGAGCAAGGGGGAGGAGTCAACCCGTGGCTAATACTTCTTAACCAATCCCCTGCCCTGTCTCAGAGCTGTTCCTACTTTAAGACCAATCCCCTGCCCTGTCTCAGTTGTTCTGAAAGCTGATAGGCTGGAAATAATCACATTGAAATAAACACTTTGCAAGCAGTTAAAATTCAGGGCATTACTGATTGGATAATGCCCGGAATTTCAACCAATCAGAGGGCAGGAATTTCAATAATGCCTGGAATTTGACTGCTTTGACTGCTTTAGCCTATAATCTTTGTTAATGGTTTTGGTCATGGCTGCTATTCGGAATATTCTGAACTACTAATGAATATATATTGATTATGTATTGCATCTTCTTTGTATTAAACAGGTAAAGCTACAGGTACACTCCTACTTTTGATACCTTTCAACAGTATGTAGCCCTGTTTCCCCCTGAACACAGAAATCTACCGATGCTGCCCTTTTACCTGTTGGCTCCCAGGAGCCTAAGCCTCTGCCACGGAGAGGCTGGGGTGATTTACTTACAATCCGGTGCAGCACCTCCACCTGTGAGGGATCCCAACAGAGTTATTTATACATGTATATTTAGGCACTGTACCGTATATAAGTTTTTCTGGATGTGCACTGAGCTTTGTCTGTGTTATGTTATGTCTCTGGTTTTAAATATATATTGCCATGCTCAGTAGCACTCCTCTGTGAAACTTATATGCTTATATATATGTTGTGGGTATTTTGGGGTTCAATTTGAGCTTGTAGGTGTTCTGTAACACAGATAACTAATAACTCTTAACATGCTATACTCTATTATGACTGAGTACAACTGCCCATGCACCATGCAAGGCGTTTCCCACCACCATGTACCCCACACCGTGTCCACAGTACAACCCTTTCCACCCTGGCTCTGTGGTCAGCGCTGCCACAATGTGTATATACTTTATTGGTGCACTTATTAACGATACCTGCCGGGCGCTCAAGCACCTGGGAATGCAGAAAACTTCACAAAGGATCCGCTGATACCTGACCTTCTCAGTGATGTCCCGGACTCCGCTGGAGCGATTGTCCATCAAGGGTGGTCCCACCCTGATGACGTCTCCCTCTCTCTCAGACTAGGCCTGGTCCCAGACCTCAATCCGGGTATTCAGCATCTGATGTGTCCCTTACGCTCTAAACAGCACTAATGGGGCAGGTTCCCTATCCTAGGGCCTGTCCCTAAAGCAGGTGCAGAAGATCCCTGATGTAGGCGCACTGCAGACCTTTATGTAATAACTAGCTGATATACCCGGCGTTGCCCGGGCGTGGAAGGGCAGGGGGCATGGAGTCGGAGGGCGGGGGGAGGGGCGTGGAAGGACAGGGGGGGGCAAGGGGCGTGGAGTGCAAAGGTCAGGGGGCAAAAGGCAGGGAGGGGCAAAGGGCAGGGAGGGGCGGGGGCAAAGGGCAGGGAGGGGTGGGGGGGCAAAGGGCAGGGAGGGGTGGGGGGGCAAAGGGCAGGGAGGGGCACGGGGGCATCACAGGCACTCACTGACATGGGGGCATCACAGGCACCCACTGATACGGGGGCATCACAGGCACCCACTGACACGGGGGCATCACAGGCACCCACTGACACGGGGGGCATCACAGCCACAGGCTGCACCCACTGACACAGGGAAGTTCACAGCCACAGGCTGCACCTTGTCCCACAGACAGAGCTGCACCCACTACCAGGCTAAGGACAGACCCACTCACGTCCTGTACAAAGGCCGTGGCACTTACACACCTCCTGCACACAGGCCGCGGGTGGCACTGACCTGCCGGTAGGCACTGTCTGTGGGGTTGAAGTCGCTGCCCCTGGGCCGCAGGGAGAACTGCAGGTGTGGGAAACCGTGCAGCCTGTACACCCACCAGGGAGGCAGGTATTCCACGCGAGACATCCTCCCACCCGCGGCGGGTGGGTCACAGTGCGGAGAGTGCAGGGAGCGGACACAACAACATCCCGGGGAGGAGGAGAGCACGGGGGCGCATGGCGCGTGCACACAATTGAGAGCTGTGGTGAGGTGAGAGTCCCCCGCTGTGTCCCGGGCGCTTGCTCCGCTCCCCCGTTGACTGTAGCGGCACCAGGGGGGTGGCGGGAGGAAAAAGCGCGGGAAACCGGGAGACCCGGGGAGAGGAGGAGGTGCGCGCGGGTCCCGATGAGCACCGCGTACTGCGGTTGTGATGAGTTGGATTTCAGGCTGATGTTCGCGGAGGAAGCGGCGGAGCCTCCGGGACCGGCGAGTAAGAGGTGTGTGTGTATGTGTGTGTGTGTGTTGGACATTTGGCCCGTCACTCCGCCTCAGGCCAATGAGAGGTGTGCGTGGGCGGGCGGGCCAAGGGATCAATCAGATTGCCGCTTGGGACAGTGCAGACAGGGACACATACAATGCTTTCAGAATTATATAGTAAGATATGGTCAGAGGTGAAAAAAATGTGTACATAAAAAACAGTTTATTGATTCAATTGTACTTAAAAACGATGTACACCCTCTAATAGGGTATACGTCTAATAGCTAAAGTTACTCAGTATCAATGTTCGCTGTATCAATGTTCAGTGTATCTAGTAGCCAGGAAGTGCTGTTTAATGGAGATGTAAGTCTCCTATGGAGGTATCATGAGAACAGAGTGTACCAGAGAAATTCACAGAGTATATAATGAATTCTATGTAAATGTGCCCATCTTCGTGGTAAGTGCTTATTAGGATAAATACCTATGTAATGACAGAGGAGGGTCTCTTGGTGAGTATACTGTGGTGAACGTGTGTTCAAAAACTGTGTAAGTATACTAAATTCAGGATGTAAGCAAATCTTAGGGACGTTTCCCTGAAATCGTGAGGGGCTGTTAGCTGTGCATATTCCGTAGTAGGTAGAGAATACACAAATTAAAATGCCTATATAGGGGTACAATGCCCTTTGCCTAAAGTGAGGCCGATCTGTTGCCCGTTATAAATATACTAATGAAATCTATAAGATTGCCAACGAAGTACACCTGATTGTGAAACTGGAAAAGTGATATCAATTTAGTTTGTAAATATGCAGCTTCAGAACGCAAGCAGTACGTGATGGCGTTTTTCCTGCACTGTAGTAGGTGATACACACGGCAGGATATTAACTGCGCATGCTCTGTAATAGATAATAGATATTGTGAAGATCTGTTCTTGAAATCCAATGAGTGGTATACAACAATTAGACTGTTGGAGGTATAGGCGTGACATAGGAGTTGAATATACACGCTGTGTTACATCCGATTATTGGTATATGAATTATTTGCTATATGCTACCACCCACATCAATCCTCCAGGTGTACTTTACATCCACTATACCGAGTATTACACTGGAATTGCAATGTTTACGTGGTCATCTGTGATGCGCTGTGATACACCTTTAACCACTCAGGCTATGATTGCTGGTTATCAAGTTATGATTTAGGACAACTATATATTGGTCTTTTAAGCTAGAATTCGTTATTAAGAGTTCAGCTAACCATCTGTTATCACCCATTGTGTCTCAGTAGTAGATCAGGACATGTAGTTAAGGGAGGTATTAGCTGATATTTTACTGGGAATTCCCTTGTTATCCCTTAACCTCACTCTTTCATGAATAAGTGTTTTAATTGGTTTTAAGATAGTTAGAGATAGTGTTACTGCGTCAAATATAGCAATTGTGAATAAAGTATTTTTTATTTTTTATTTTTATATCTGTATTTGGTGGTAACTATCCTCCCACAGTGTTGGGAGCGGTTACTTAATGGTACCCCATACAGCCCATTTTTCTACATTTCTACTGGGTATTTGAACCCTGACTTATTGTGTTCAGCTTTGTTGTGCAGTAATTGGGGATCTTTTTTTGGGAAAACCTCTTTATTTCCCTTATATGTTTTGTCCGTCTTCATCCTCATCCTGCCCATGTCCCCCTCGGGTACTACAAAACATACACAAGAATAAAAAGAGCCAATGTAATGTCCCCTAACCCCTTATTAACCATAGGTCATTAACCTCTATAGTCATTAAGGGGTTAACCCACCCTCACCCACCACTCGGGAGGCCTAAACACCCTCCCCCACTACCCAAACCGTGAGACCTAACCACCCTCACCCACTACCCACTGGGAGGCCTTCCCACCAGGAGGCCTACCCACCCTGGCTTGGGGACAATGCCCCCATCCCCCACCCCCACTACCCACAATAAACATGACTATATTTAATAAACAATACCTTAACCCACCCACTCCCTGTGCCCCCCCATAAATACATGATTTATTCTTTTACATACAGGGTTAATTCCCCAGGCCCACGGGAGTCCACGGTGGTCTTGTCGGGTGTCCACAGGCCCCAAAGTGTACCAGTACTCCAGGGTCTGTAGGCCTATGGGTGGTCCCCGCCAGACACCGTGGGCCCCAAATGGTCCCCGCAGGTGTCTGGGTGTCTGGGTGTCCCCGGGTCAGCCCCACAGGTGTCTAAGGGTTCTCGGGTGGTTGCCACAGGTGTCTGGGACCGTCGGGTGGTCCCTACGGGTTGTGTGTGTGTGTATATATATATATATATATATATATATATATATATATATATATACAGAGGAGGCACACTTTATCCTTACCTGGCTAGTGCCGCAAGCCGGGAGGTGTCCCGGCTTGCTCGTTTATTTCCCTCGGCATGCCGCGCGTCATCGATGCACGGTCACGCTTCATCGGGAGCGTGCGCGCATGGCGCGCGTGCCCAGGGCTCCCCGAGGAAGCCCTGGTGTCCCGCGATGTGGGGGATTGCGGTGGGGGGCTCCGTGGGACCCGGCGGACCCGGAGAGGGGAGGGGGAAGCCCTGAAAGCCCTGATCGGAGGACCGATCCTCCGAGGCTCCGGCGCGCGCCCGGGACACCTCGGCGCGCGCCTGGTTTTTGTTGCGGCCGAGACCGGGCAAAGGTAAGAATAAACTCGGCCGCAACAGTATATATATATATAGATATATATATATATATATATATATATATATAGATATACCATAATACTGAGTTAAGTTATGGTGAGTAAAAAAATACAGTTGTATTTGCATATATAGATATGTAGAGGTATCAGTACCGTGTTAGCTTCATTTGAGTGCGGTACAATGTGATATCTTCCATATTTTCATGTAGAGGTATCAGTACCGTGTTAGCTTCATTTGAGTGCGGTACAATGTGGTATCTTCCATATTTTCATGTAGAGGTATCAGTACCGTGTTAGCTTCATTTGAGTGCGGTACAATGTGGTATCTTCCATATTTTCATGTAGAGGTATCAGTACCGTATATATATATATATATATATATATATATATATATATATATAAGGAAAAGAAGAGGAGAGAGCGCACGCCCATAGCGTAAAATAGTATTTAATGAGGGGAAGGGGGGGAGAGGGGGGGTATTGAAAAAGTTAGCCGAGACTGACGAAACGCGTCAGGGAGCGTCGTGACGTCAGACGCACTGACATTCAAGTCTACATTCAGCGCAGGAGCGGATTGATCCTAGCGCTAGTGCTGCAGGCACTACCCATACGGAACTTTTGTCTAGGACTATTTACAGCACACCAGCCCTGGGAAACTGCTGGTACGCTGCACATTCGCCAACGGAGCCTGGGAATGCCCCCACAGTCTGCAATTTGACCGGATGACCTACATCAGTCCTGGAATTTGCTGAGACGCTGCTCCTTCACCGGAGCCTGGGACTGCCCCAAGAGCTTGCAGCTAGACCGGATGGTGGTGATTATTATCACATATGCTTGATTTATTGTACTTCTTGTAAGTGCGTTTTTTACCCCTCCCTCCCCCCCTCCCCTTCATTAAATATACTTTTATACGCTATGGGCGTGCGCTCTCTCCTCTTCTTTCCTTTTTATATATATATATATATATATATATATATAACACCAATATATAGATAGATATATATAACACCAATCTTAATATATAAATTTGACATTTTTGAGTCTGGTAGTGAATCTGTGGTGAATCTGATTTGGTCCTCAGCCTCTGGCCAATCAGTTTGGTGGATCTATGACGTCACCCAACTGCCACTCTCTTCTTCTCCTCACCCGCAGCTCACCGTCCCCCTCGGCCTCACCCAACTGACACACACACACACACACACATCTCTTCACCCAGCTCACGTCATAGCCGGCTCCCCCCCCCCATCACCCCCCCAGCTCACCTCCCCACCGGCTCCCCCCCATCACCCCCCATCACCCCCCCAGCTCACCTCCCCCCAGGCTCACCCGAGCCCTGGCCAGCGGCAGCAACATGCGGGTAGTGTCGCCGCCAACACAGATCCGCATGGGGGGGACAGGCACTGGGCAGGCAGCCTCCGGAAGGACCCCCTTCCTCCTGCAGCTGCCTCTGGTAAAATGGCGGCGCCGAGTGGACAGGCAGTGGGCGGGCAGCCTCCGGAAGGACCCCCTTCCTCCTGCATAGAAGTTAAGGGTAGGGGGTAGAGCACTGCCAAAGAAAAGCAAAGGGCTGGGGCAAAAATAAACTATTTATTAGGCATATAAACCAAAAAGACAAACACACAGATTAAAACTCTGACGCGTTTCCCGCCGTGGAGGCGCTTTATCAAAGTGTCTGATTAAATATTGGTCAAATGTAGGTGCACACCTTCTGGTAATAAACTTAATTGGATAACCAAGTTGAAAATTATACAGCAGCTGCTGACAAGAATCCATAAGACAAGAGTCTGTAATACAAGGTGGCATCAAACAACTGAGTATTATACAGGACTGAATGAACCAAATGTTAGCAACAACATCAGATAACAATGTTAAAAAGTATACTGTTAGATACATAAAAGCAACAACATTTCTAAGCCAAAAACTCGTAAACCTAATAAATGCTACACTGGCGACACACTTTATTCGAGCTCGGCTAGTCCCACGAATTCGGGTATGCCCGGGTGTATTGAGGTTTGTGACTGTTTTCTGCCCGAGTGCATTGGGTTATTTTCCAGGCAGGGATTGAAGCATTTTTTTCCCACTGGCTGCAATACTGCACAGTATATATATATATATATACTGCATTACAATTCATAAATTTATGCCATCTGGTAGACACGCGAAGCATTGCAGCCTATTAAATCCTAATCATTATCATTTAACAGATCAGCCGCCCGTCAGCCAGGCATGAACCCAGGCTGGGAAGGCAAACGCAACGGGGCTTGTCAGAGGTGAGGAGCGGCGCATTCCAGGTATCTGCCAGGTACATACTGGGTATTTGCTCGAATAAAGTGTGTCGGTGCAGTATATGAAAATAAAGAAAACAGATAATAAATCATAAATGACAATATATTAAATAATAATGAACAAAGAAAAAGGTGCAATGTGAAAAATGAACAAATCCTAAAGACATAATGATAAATAACATGAAATAAAAATAAAAATAAAATGTATAAAATAAATAAAGATGAATAAAGATGAATAAGCAAAAAAGTGTATGTATCGTCATGAAATAATCCAAATAACATAAAAAATGTGAATTAAAAAACCTTAATATAAAAATAATGATTTATATATAAATCACCTTTATGTGATATTTAAGAATAAACTATAGAATAACACCAATTATAGTGATTTCTAATAATAAACTAATAACTAAATATATAATATATATGATATATAATAGAATAATATATTGAAAATTCATAAATAAATAAACAAAGTGATACATATATAAATCTATAAAGCACAATCATCATGATGCACCGGAGGCAAGAGAAAAAAAAAATATATCCAATATATAGAACAATGGAGACAGGATATGTCATAAAAGAGCATAAAAGAGCAAAGCAATGGAAACAAGATATATCATTGAATGAACAAAACATCAATAACGAATGTAATAAAAGAGATACAAACATTTTTCTTTTCATAGAATCTATGGGTAAAATTAGTATGAGAGATTTGTACTGCACCGACACACTTTATTCGAGCAAATACCCAGTATGTACCTGGCAGATACCTGGAATGCGCCGCTCCTCACCTCTGACAAGCCCCGTTGCGTTTGCCTTCCCAGCCTGGGTTCATGCCTGGCTGACGGGCGGCTGATCTGTTAAATGATAATGATTAGGATTTAATAGGCTGCAATGCTTCGCGTGTCTACCAGATGGCATAAATTCATGAATTGTAATGCATTATATATATATATACTGTGCAGTTTTGCAGCCAGCGGGAATAAAATGCTTCAATCCCTGCTTGGAAAATACCTCAATGTACTCGGGCAGAAAACAGTCACAAACCTCAATACACCCGGGTATACCCGAATTCGTGGGACTAGCCGAGCTCGAATAAAGTGTGTCGCCAGTGTATTATAAAAAATGCTTTAGCTCCCAGTCGATGTTGATGCCAGAAGGGTATAAAGTATTTAGACTGTAAATCCAATACATCTCCTTTTTATTCAACATACCTAATCTGTCTCCTCCCCGAATTGGGGCATGTATATGATCTATACCGGAGAAGGAGAAATTTTTAATGGTCCCTTGGGGGCATGTCGAAAAATGTCGTGAGACTGGAAGTGATAGGTCCTGTTTGTTAATTGCACAAACATGTTCCATAATTCTCTTTTTGAGAGGTCTAATGGTTCGGCCAACATAGCCCCTACCACATCCACATCTCAAGAGATACACAGTGTAACTTGAGTAACAGTTAATGAAAGTGTGTATTGTACGTACAGTTTTAGGATTAATACAAGATATTTTCTTAATCTAGTTGGCATATTTACATATCACACAATGTCCACATGAGAAAAATCCTTTTGGAATATTATTAATCCCAGTAAAATTAATGCTAGAGTCAAATAGACTCGGTGAAAGAAATGAGCCTAAAGATTTGGCCTTTCGAAATACAAATTTTGGCTTCCAATCAAGGATAGGTTTGAGGTCATTATCTAATGTGAGAGTGTTCCAGTGTTTATAGATAATGGATCATATCTGATCTGATTGTCTGCTTTGTTGTGTTATAAACAAAGGTATATCCATCTGGTCATGTGATGGTTCACCTTTAGAAGATTTCGTCCGTTTTTGCAAAAGATCCCTTCTGTCCATTAGTCTAACAGAGTCAAGTGCTTCTGTAATATGGGATCGCTTATAGCCTCTGGCTGTGAATCTTGAGATTAAATCTCTAGATTGAGTCTCAAAGGCTTCCTTGGTGGAACATAGCCTTTTAAGTCTTATAAATTGTCCCTTAAGGATACCTTTTTAAAGAAATTTTGAATGATTGCTATCAGCTCTGAGGTAAGAATTACGTGCATTAGGCTTTCTGTATATATCCGTTTGTATGTTCCCCCACATATCCACATGCAACATTAAATCCAAAAAATAAATGTGATGAATATTTTCATGAAAAGTGAATATTAAGTTATAATCATTAATATTAAGTTGGTGGATAAATGTTTGCAGTGAAGAAAGATCACCATCCCAGATAAATAAGAGATCATCTATATAGCGTTTATAAAATAAAATTTGGTGCCTAAAAGTGTTATGATCACGGAAAATAAAGAGACTCCCAAACCCCATAAAAAGATTAGCATAAGAGGGTGCAAAAGATGTGCCCATAGCAGTGCCTCTAAGTTATAAATAAAATTGTGAATCAAAAGAAAAATAATTGTGAGTGAGTAAAAATGTGATGGAATCTATTAAAAAAGTGCAAAGTGCTGGTGCTAAGTGAGATAATTTTAGAAAATGTTGTATGGCAGCAATGCCCCTCTCGTGTTGAATAATGTTATATAGAGAGGTAACATCCATGGTTACCCATCTATAGCTTTCTCGCCATTGGATATTGTTTAGATCAAATAGTAATTGGTTTGAATCTTTCAGAAATGACGGTAATGATCATACTATCGGTTGTAGATATACATCTATGAAACGAGAGAGTCCATCTCCCAAAGATCCAATACTCGCCACAATTGGACGTCCCGGAGGACTTGTGAGCGACTTATGGATCTTTGGGAGATGGTGAAAAATGGGCACTACTGGATTAGGGGAACATAGAAAGTCAAATTCTTTATTACTCAATACATAAAGTTCTTTGCCTAGATCGAGTAATGCACTTAATTCATGTGAAAAGGTGGTGGTAGGGTCAGAGGATAACTTACGATAAGCTCTAATATCAGAGAGTTGTCTCAGAGCTTCTTGTTTGTAATTCTCTGCAGATTGTATAACAATTGCTCCACCCTTGTCCGCATTTTTGATAACAATTGTTTTATCTTGTTTTAGATTATGCAGTTCTTTTAGTTCAAGGGTGGTTAGATTGCTATGCCACTGTAAGTCCTGCTTACAATTTTCAGCTAAAATCCTCAGATCCTTTTCCACCAGCTTTTCAAACGTAGTGATAAATGGACTCTAAGAACCATAGGGACAGAATGTTGATTTTTTCCTGAATGTGGTGTGTTCAAAACTTAAGAAGTTGGATAAAGACACATCTTGTAAATTATCTTCCACATTCTGTTCTAGATACAAATCTTCTAGATCAGAAATGGCACAATGATCTTTAAATGTAAAGTCAAAATCAGAATGATCTGGTTCTGGTGAGTCATCATCAGCATGAACTGGTGAAGACTCCGCAGAATCACTAATAACAGGTGCAACAGTATTAGTATTATACTATATTATAGTATAATATATACTATATTATATTCTGATACATTGTATCTTGTATTAATCCTAAAACTGTACGTACAATACACACTTTCATTAACTGTAACTCAAGTTACACTGTGTATCTCTTGAGATGTGGATGTGGTAGGGGCTGTGTTGGCCAAACCATTAGACCTCTCAAAAAGAGAATTATGGAACATTTTCGCGCAATTAACAAACAGGACCTATCACATCCAGTCTCACGACATTTTTCGACATGCCCCCAGGGGACCATTAAAAATTTCTCCTTCTCCGGTATAGATCATATGCATGCCCCAATTCGGGGAGGAGACAGGTTAGGCATGTTTAATAAAAAGGAGATGTATTGGATTTACAGTCTAAATACTTTATACCCTTCTGGCATCAACATCGACTGGGAGCTAAACATTTTTTATAATACAAATCTCTCATACTAACTTTACCCATAGATTCCATGAAAAGAAAAATGTTTGTATCTCTTTTATTACATTCGTTATTGATGTTTTTTTCATTCAATGATATGTCTTGTTTCCATTGCTTTGCTCTTTTATGCTCTTTTATGACATATCCTGTCTCCATTGTTCTATATATTGGATATATATTTATTTTCTCTTGCCACCGGTGCATCATGATGATTGTGATTTATAGATTTTTATATGTATCACTTTGTTTATTTATTTATGAATTTTCAATATATTATTTTATTATATATCATATATAGTATATATTTAGTTATTAGTTTATTATTAGAAATCGCTATAATTGGTGTTATTCTATAGTTTATTCTTAAATATCACATAAAGGTGATTTTTATATAAATCATTATTTTTATATTAAGGTTTTTTAATTCACATTTTTATGTTATTTGGATTATTTCATGAGGATACATACACTTTTTTGCTTATTCATCTTTATTTATTTTATACATTTTATTTTTATTTTTATTTCATGTTATTTATCATTATGTCTTTAGGATTTGTTCATTTTTCACATTGCACCTTTTTCTTTGTTCCTTATTATTTAATATATTGTCATTTATGATTTATTATCTGTTTTCTTTATTTTCATATAGCATTTATTAGGTTTACGAGTTTTTGGCTTAGAAATGTTGTTGCTTTTATGTATCTAACAGTATACTTTTTAACATTGTTATCTGATGTTGTTGCTAACATTTGGTTCATTCCGTCCTGTATAATACTCAGTTGTTTGATGCCACCTTGTATTACAGACTCTTGTCTTATGGATTCTTGTCAGCAGCTGCTGTATAATTTTCAACTTGGTTATCCAATTAAGTTTATTACCAGAAGGTGTGCACCTACATTTGACCAGTATTTAATCAGACACTGAAGGAACCTCAGTACTCTTTGATAAAGCGCCTCCACGGCGGGAAACGCGTCAGAGTTTTAATTTGTGTGTTTGTCTTTTTGGTTTATATGCCTAATAAATAGTTTATTTTTGCCCCAGTCCTTTGCTTTTCCTTGGCAGTGCTCTACCCCCTACCCTTACCTTCTATACATCACTAATTGGTATAGCAGCACGCCTATCCGGTATACGCAGACACAGAGCAGCTGTTTCATCCTGAGGATTTTCTCCAGAGCTGCACAGTGGATCCGGTTTCAAGCCAGTGTGGGGTCGGTGCTTCAGCCTCTTACCTGCACGCCAGGAGAAGATGCATCTGACGGAGACGACTACAACGGAGGCGTAAATCACCGGCCGGTCCCCCTACAGCGACCACCTGTTCCATCATCTCAGCAGTAACATCGCAGGAGGATCAGCAGGCACCCGTTAGACGGCGGGAGGCTCTGTTTCTACAGGTCTCTACTACCATCAGCTGGTCTTTTGGACACCGGGTGACCGTCCCCACTGCTTGAGTGAGGAAGGCGAACTCCCTCTGAGCCCCGTGTATGCTGGGGTGTGTACCATCGATCAGCTGGAGGGCTATCCCGAAGGAGTGCAGGTGAGGTGGGGGCTACACAGACCTCACACACACCATCGGCTTTCATTACGGGACACTTGCCATTTATCTTTCATGCACACCGGTCTTTGCTATTATAACTATAGCACATTTTTCAGGACATTGCAGTATTGCAGCATAAGCTTGGGGGTCCCCCCTTTTTTCCCTTCCTCCTGCAGCTGCCCCCGTTAAGATGGCGGCACCCAGCAGACAGGTGCTTGCACAGGGGGAGCGGGAGTCAGGAGAGAGGGGGGGAGTCAGGAGAGAGGGGGGGAGTCAGGAGAGAGGGGGGGAGTCAGGAGAGAGGGAGTCAGTAGAGGGGGGGAGAGAGGATGTCAGGAGAGAGGGGGGGCAGAGAGGGAGCCAGGAGAGAGGGGGGGAGAGAGGGAGTCAGGAGAGAGGGGGGGGGGAGAGAGGGAGTAAGGAGAGAGGGGGGGGGTGAGAGGGAGTCAGGAGAGAAGGGGGGAAGCCCACTGACTGACACACACACTTACTGACTGATTGACACATACTTACTCACTGACACACACACTCACTGACTGACACACACACTCACTGACTGACTGACACACACACTCACTGCCTGACTGACACACACTTCCCCCCTCAGTCAGCTCAGCTGCTAAACACATGGGGGGCACGGAGCTGTGAACAGGGGGGGAACGGAGCTGTGAACGGGGGGGAGGGGGGAAACAAAGCATTGAATGGGGGGGAATCGGAGCTGTGAACAGTGTGGGGAGGGGGGCGCAGCTCTGAACAGCTGTGAAGAGGGGGGAAGGGAGTTGAGAGGGAGGATGGGGGAGCCAGAACATTACATCACGGGCAACGCCGGGTATATCAGCTAGTATACAAATAAATGGTTAAGGATTACACAAACCTGCATAAATAAAAACATGAAATCTGAATCTCAAAATCATGATATTGCAATATAAAATTAAACCAGCAGCACTTTGCAAAATAAATTATAGCTCATCTCCCAGCAAAACTGCACCTAGACAAATACATATATACCAAATGGCAATCAAACAATTGGATTTTAGTGTGTACATGAGGCAATTAATCTGTGCATCATGTAACACTATGCCAAATCAATGTTAAAAATAAAATAAACAATTACTAACAAGATACAATGCATCCAAACAATCAAATAAAAACTAAGCAAGTAAGCATAAAAATATTTACCATCAATCAATTAATCTAATCAAAAATCAATTACAATCCAATCCAAATCAATAACACAAATCACTATTCAATTCCTAAAACCAAACCATTGGTAAAAAAATTCTATTTCAAAGTAACCACCATCATACAAAATCTAACTACCAAAAATAAGCCAATATTAAAAAGCAAGCCCCTGAAATATACTACTGCTGTGGCCAAGTTTATTCGAGCATTTGCCCGTTCTTGGCCGCAGCAGTAGCCTGGCGCGCGCCCGAGAGTGACGGGCGCGCGCCGAAGCAGCGGAAGAGCGCCCTCCGATCGGGGCGCTCTCCCTACCGCTGCCGAGTCCGCCGGGTCCCCCGGAACCCCCTGCCGCCGTCCCGCAATCGCGGGACACCAGGGCTCCCTCGGGGAGCCCTGGACGCGCGTGCAGGGGTCGCAGGCTCCCGAAGACGCGCGGCATGCCGAGGGGCGGCCACTAGCAAGCCGGGAAATCTCCCGGCTTGCGGTACCGGCCACACTTTAATAAAGTGTGTCGGTAGTGTATTGCAAAGAGCAAACAAATGACGCGTTACTAAATACAAATTACATTACACACACCAATTTCGAAAGAAAGCTTCAAAATACAGTAGAGGCAACTCTTATTCTAACAAAAACCAGTGGCAATTCCCAAAAATACCCAGGTTACACCCAGGTACATTCTGATTACATGCCTTAAACTTTCCTTAAACTAGCCCCAGCATTTCTGCATTGATTAATGGCCTATCAGATTAACAGCGGGGGTCCCTGGCAGTCCCATTCAAACTGAATTGAGTCCCATTCAAAGTGTTAATCCTATGGGTCGTTAGTCAATGCAGAAATGCCTTAAACGTGCCTCATACTAGCCCAGAACATACCAAGCACATACCCAGCACATACCCAGAATGTAACCCGGCTAGTTTACAGCAAATGTTAGAATAAACGTTGCCTCTACTGTACATTTTAAAAACATCAAAAGAACATAAATAAACATTTGCAAAACAATCATTTATTATTCCTGTATGTCTAGCCATATAGATTATACATTACATACAGGGGCATTAAATGAGCATAAAAAAACAATTACATTACATCAAAAATAACAATACAATACAACCATTCAGTGTCCCTTTATGTATGTATATGCATAGGGACATACATAAATACAGGGCCAATAAATGGACATAAAAAAAATCACAATAAAAAAAAATCAAAAACCTGTAAAAGTAAAATCAAATACATTTCTTTTGTTTACTTACCATTAGATGGCCCACTCACCGAATTCCCGAGGAACAGGATGTTCTCAAACAAACAATCCACAGGTAACCATAAAATAAAAAACCATTGCAATCCAAGTGTGTCTCTTTCTTCTATTTGTAATCCATTCCATCACGGGGGTCTTCATCTGTCTTCTTCTTTCTTCTTCCAGGGTCTTCTGGGGTCTTCTTGTCTTCTTGCGCCACACCCTGGTCCTCTTCTTCCTCCAGGAGGTCTGTCCTCTTCTTCCACCAGGAGGTCCGTCCTCTTCGGCGTCTGGATCAAAAATGAGACGACATATGGTTTTATAGGCCTATGACGTCACATTTTCATTATATGGTTCCCAGGGCCCTGATTAGGCTGTGAAAACCATGTGATTTTGCAAAAAATATATTAAAAATTTGATGACGTCATTGAAAGGAAATGGCGCCAGCCAATCAGAATGGCTGTGCTTCATTTGCCTTTAAAATAACGTCATCAAAAGCAAGATGGCTTCCCTCACATGGTATGGGAGCCAATCAGAGCATGGGAACTAAATCCCAACTCTGATTGGCTGAAGTAGACCATGTGACCGAGGCTTGGGGGAGAACGGATGTTACTTAATCCAAAGTCTGTCACATGGTACTTCATCCAATCAGAGTTGATACCCTTGATTGGTATCATCAGTGTGAGGTTGGTTTATACTTGCCTTGAATGTGCTCTCAAGTGATATTCTTTATTGGCTATATGCTAACGGTGGAGGTTTTCTGTCGCCTTTTTCACCCACCATAACTTAAAATGTATGGTAAACCTACCCAGCCTAGAAATATTTCAAAGCAAGTATAAACCAACCTCACACTGATGATACCCATTAAGGTTGAAACATGTCCGTGAGTGTTTTGTACGTGCTTTGCTAGTCCCATGCTGTGTTTAAAAGCTGTGTGAACGGCGATACATCATCTTAAATGGGCTCCATGTGAATGGATATTCCAGGCAAAAGGTGACACATTGTGTGCTCATTTGCATATCATTTCCCAGAATCCCTTGCTGCAGTGGGAGTACTGTATGCGAGGTGATAATGGTTGAAAGGCAGGGTTGAAGACCTGTTTAAGACATGTGAATGTGTGAATGTACTCACAAGTGATATTCTTTATTGGCTATATATAACGGTGGAGGTTTTCTGTCACCTTTTTCACCCACCATAACTTAAAATGTATGGTATATATATATTATACCCACTGTACAAATGAATAGCTGAAGGGTTGGTATCGGTGCAGGGTGGGTTAACCCCTTAATTATTTTCACGGTTATTAACTGCTAAGGTGATTAAGGGCTTAACGGCATTTGAAAATATTTGCAATGTATTTTTTTGCCAACGGAGCCGGTTTGATGACCAGATGTCCATCACATTGCTAGGGGGTAAGTAGAACTCTATTTATTTACTTTATGGATGCTGTTTTATGTGTTTAATAATGGGCAAATAATCTATTATCCATATATGGATAATAGTTATTTTGCACATTACTGTACTGTATGTGTTTTGGGGGGGGGGGTATATATTTATTTAATTTAATAGGACAGATTTATTTTTTTACATACAGGGTTGGTTCCTTAGGTCTGCGGGGACCTCTGGAGACCACCTGAGGACTCGCTGGATGCCCACAGGTACCAGGCTGTGGACCCACGGGGGACACCTGCGGGAAAGAACCGGGAGCCCCACAACTCTGGGGGCCCCACAGACCCGTAAGGACCACCCAAAGGCCCCAGAACCCCAATGGGAACCTCCCTGTATGTAAAAGAATAAATCATGTATTTATGGGGGGGCACAGGGGGTGGGTGGGTTATGTATTGTTTATTAAATATAGTCATGTTTATTGTGGGTAGCAGGGGTGGGGGAAGGGGGTATTGTCCCCAAGCCAGGGTAGGTAGGCCACCCAGTGGGTAGTGGATGAGTGTGGTTCGCCCTCACGGGGTGGGTAGTGGGGGAGGGGTTTTAGCCTCCCGAGTGGTGGGTGAGGGTGGATTAACCCCTTAATGACTATAGCAGTTAATGACCACTAAGGTGATTAAGGGGTTAGGGGACATTACATTTGCTCTTTTTATTCTTGTGTATGTTTTGTAGCACCCGAGGGCACATGGGCAGGATGAGGATGAAGACGGCCTTCATCGTGGCAGAAATCAGCGCATTTAGCTGATCGTACGAGTTTTGTGGGGCTTAGAAAAATTTCTTGAAAAAAGGCCGTTTTAGAGCGCAAAGTCCCTGTTATCACTGCTCTGTGAATCATGCTGAGCGCAATATCACGTTCTAAAAGCACTTTGCGCTCTTAAAACGACTTATCGCTGCTTAGTGCATGCATAGCCCCCAAATACTGCACAATACTACAGCAGCCGCAAAACTAAATTTTGCAGTCGCAGTCACAAATAATTGCTGGGGATTTATGCTTTGTTTAGCATTGGACTAAAACAGTAAGCAAGGCCATAACTGTAGGGCATTTTACTTGTGATATCTTAACAGCCTATGTCATTGGTATGAGTGGTTACATGTGGGAATTAAAACAATTTGATTTGTTGAATTTACGCTTAGCCATCTATTATTGTATGTCACTGTGAAAGGCCCTATATTATTGCAGCATACAAGCCTAATGCTGCATTAAATGGTGGAGTAATGACATTGAGGGTGGGCGTCTATTTAGGAAGAAAGAAGATGAAGCATAATTTTTTTGATTTTGCTAATAATATCCAGAGAGGAATTTTCTACAAGCGAGAACAAAAGGTTTGATTAAGTTTGACTGAGGGACACTGATGGCATTAATGGAGTTGGGCTTTAGATTGTGCCTCATTTGAAGCCACATATTTTATATTTATATTTGAACGTCTTGTATTCTCTCGATTGCTACACTTTCTCAACACCTATTCTGTACTAGACCCTCTACAATCTGGCTTCCGCACTGCTCACTCTACTGAAACAGCCCTCACTAAAATAACTGACGACCTCCACGCTGCAAAAGACAGAGGTCATTACACTCTGCTCATACTACTCGACCTCTCTGCAGCATTCGACACCGTGGACCACCCTCTTCTCCTTCACATTCTCCATACTCTTGGTATTCGGAACAAAGCTTTATCCTGGATCTCCTCTTACCTCTCCCATCGTACCTTCAGTGTCTCTTTTGCTAACACCTCCTCCTCCTCTATTGATCTCTCTGTGGGGGTACCCCAGGGCTCTGTCCTGGGACCCCTTCTCTTTTCTCTCTACACACTCTCTCTAGGTGACCTAATCACATCTTTTGGGTTTAAATATCACCTCTATGCTGACGACACACAAATTTACCTTTCAACCCCTGACCTTACACCTGCTATACAGACCAAAGTTTCTGAATGCCTCTCTGGAATATCATCCTGGATGGCCATCCGCCGACTGAAACTTAACATGGCAAAAACAGAGCTCCTTATACTACCTCCCAAACCTGGCCCTACTACATCCTTCCACATTGCTATTGGAAATACGATCATTCACCCAGTAGCCCAAGCACGCTGCCTAGGGGTCACACTTGATTCCTCTCTCTCATTCTCCTCTCATATTCAAAACGTTTCTAAAACTTGTCGCTTTTTCCTCCGCAATATCACAAAGATACGCCCTTTCCTCTGTTACTCAACTGCTAAAACTCTGACTCAGGCCCTCATTCTCTCACGTCTCGATTACTGCAACCTCCTGCTGTCCGGCCTTCCTACCTCTCACCTGTCTCCCCTACAATCTATCCTAAACACTGCTGCCAGAATCACTCTACTCTTTCCTAAATCTGTCTCAGCGTCTCCCCTGCTGAAATCCCTTTCCTGGCTTCCGATTAAATCGCGTATCTCACACTCAATTCTACTGCTCACTTTTAAAGCTTTACATTCTTCTGCCCCTCATTACATCTCAGCCCTAATTTCTCGCTATGCACCATCACGACTCTTGCGTTCTTCTCAAGGAAGTCTTCTTACTACCCCCTTTGTATCTAAAGCTCTCTCCCGCCTTAAACCTTTCTCACTTTCTGCCCCACACCTCTGGAATGCCCTTCCCCTCAATACCCGACTAGCCCCCTCGCTATCCACCTTTAAGACCCACCTTAAAACACATCTGCTTAAAGAAGCATATGAGTAGCACTGGATAATCATGGACACATGACACAAAGCTTGGCCCCCTGCAGACGCACTTACTAGTATTCCCTCCTACTGTCTCTGTACGTTCTCCCTACCTACCAATTAGATTGTAAGCTCCTCGGAGCAGGGACTCCTTCCTTAATGTTACTTTTACAGTATGTCTGAAGCACTTATTCCCATGATCTGTTATTTATATTTGTTATTTATATGACATGTATTACTACTGTGAAGCGCTATGTACATTTTATGGCGCTATACAAATAAAGACATACATACATACATATTTTGCATTGTGTTTTTATTTTTCAGGGTTTTTTATTTTGAGCCATCAACTGGCAAAGATTGCATTATTTATTAACGTTATAGGACTTATTTTCTTTGTTATTAAAGTACTGCAATAATGTTACTGTTATACAGTACATATTTCATGTTTACATTGTCCTGCTCTGCGCCTTAATTACAGTACACGCTACTGCCACAGTCTAGCTGCTTCTTTTCTTTGGTGGCATCCCAACCATGCTGCTTTTATTCAAGGCAATCTTTCCATTTTCTTTTTTTTTCTTCTTGATAGAAGTATTTAATGACGGGGGGTCAAAATAATACTAAGGTCTAAAGGGGATTGGTATTTTAGGTGTGGGAGATTTTTACCAAAGAACTTCTTGAGTTTAACATTATGATCACTTATCAGATGATGCCTCATAATCTTAAACAATATCCCCAGGTCGTAGCAATCTCCGCAAATTGGAACTGGAAGCTATTTATTCCTTGTCCAATAATTCTTGCATAGGGATCAGAATAGCAGGCACATTGAGGGCACCGTCATCCTCTTGTGATTACAAAACTGAAATTCTGTAACATCTTACTGTTGCCAAATGATCTCACCATCTTATACAAAAATATTGATTCCATTCTATTCCTAGACCTTCACAATATGTGGATTGCTGAACAGACTTTCACATTTCTAAAACAGGATTTTCCTATCAAGCAATGCTGTGCACGTTACCAAAAATACATTAATATGTAACATCCAACAGGCAGACCAATAATTTCAACTGGAAACTCACTCCTAAATCCAATTTAATAATTTTTTGATTTCTATCTGCAAACTTGTGTTCAAAGACTCCTAGTATGCATTAGGTCACAACAAACCTTTTACTGAAAATAAAAGACCTACCAGAACTCTCACAGTCCACTTTGTTAGCTACTTTGGATGTCAAAAGTGTATACACTGTCATCCTACATCCAGGCGGCAATAATGCTGTCCCATTCTTTATCACAAACAACTCAGAGTCTTACGGCCCTGCAAATATTTTTTTTTCTACAATTGCTAGAACTTATCCTCACTAAAATCTACTTTATACTTGAAAATGAATGCTTGCGGGAACTGCTATGGGGGAAACATGGCCCCTGCTTATGCCAACATACATTTATTGGAAGGTACACACATTTTGCATTAGCCCAATCTATCATACAGGATTCTATTCTACACCAGATATATCAATGATATTTTCCACATCACTTGTCTTAATGGCTCTGATGGCTCCATTAAGCTATCTACCACTATAGATCAATCATTGATCAAATTTTCAGACATTACAATCACTAAAACAACTAGAGCCTACAGACCTCCCTTTAAAAAAAAAAATCACAATACTCTCCTTTTTGAATTCAGTCTCCCCCCGTAAAATCATGATTACCATTCTCTCAGATGCTTTTGGTTCTCAGTATCATTATTTGCTATGACGTCAGTGAAATTGCTACAAATTCTTACATTCTGTTCTCAGGTTGCGCACATAATGCCACTATTGGCTTGCTGGATTTGAATATAAGGCGATGGCCATAACTAGTATATAGAATGATCAATCAGCTATAGTAATCTGACAGAGTCCACTGCTACAAATGTAGCAGCGGGCCACACACAACGTGTCACTGAGAGGATTTGACATTGTAAAAGCATTAGATATGTGTGAAAAAGTGGCGTGGTTAACGCTAAAAAAAGACAGGAATATTCATCCAGCTGGATCAATAACACCTGCTACATCTGTACATCATTTTTACAGTATGACTCATTAATTGCTGTTAATGGATACTTCAATCCATTATGTTGATACATTTCATCATTGTAATATGGTTTGTATATATACAGAAACCCCTGACCAATTAGTGAAAGGGAAGCATGACCCTTGGCATGAGTGGCCATTGAGTAATGCGCTGGGTTGGGGAGAGGGTAGGATGATGTATAGATAAGTTATTTAAGGTCCTCGTGACCTACCTATCTCATCCTCTGACCACCTCCCAAAAAGGTTCCCTCTGTTGTCCTCCAGTTCCAAAAGTCTCTGCGGTAAGCAAAATGATGGGCCTGAAGTGGAGGGCTGTGAAAGCGGCTATAGCGACTAGAAGAATTGCATGGGCAGTGGAGGCATCAGCTTCTCCCTCCACACCCCCATAATGAAGAGAGCATGGGACTGATGGAGAAGCTCTGTAGAGTTGCATCCCTGCATGGTGTAAAGTGGCTCCATGAGGTAATGTGATCTTTCCCAGGCTCTTGTAAGGATTCTGCCCGATCCGTGCCAGGGTTTGCTTCAGTTCAGGTGTTCCAGCTTGCCTACCCTTTCTCCTCAGTTCAGCCATTTTGGTTACTGGCAGCCTGCTACTTAAGGCTGCAGTTCCCAGTTGGAGTCGTCAAGCAAAGGTCTGTTTGCTACAGCTCTGGGTGGCCTTCGTCGTCACGCATTACCCTTTCGCCTATTTGGAATCCCTGTTGCTGACCCCAGACCATGACCCCGATGCCGCTGCCTTCCCATATATTGTGCCTGTCGCCTGGACTCAGCACCACTACTGCCTGTACTGACCCTTTGCTTACCCACTATGGATACGCTAACAGGACTCTGTCCCTGGGTTCGGATCGGTTAATTTGCATCCCTACATCAGCCCTGTGGGTCTGCTTTCTAATCAGAGACAAGCACCGTCACATTTTTCTCAGCCAAACATGGACCCTGCAGAGGTAAAGCGGGCCATATCTCTCCAAGGGGAACTACTCGGAGATCATAAGAGATGCCTCGCCCAGCAAAACCAATAGGTGGCACTCATTTCAAGCCGACTTCAGGACATTTTTATCTATCTGGACACACTCCAGGTGTGTTCTACCCCTGCACTGCCCTTACTGGCAGCCTCTCCGGTGCCAGCGCCTTCACCCCCTATGCCCATGGAACCATTGATCCAGACGCCTCTGCATAATTGAGGGAACCCTATAGCTTGTTGAGGGTTTCTGAACCAATGCTCATATCAGTTTGAACTCCAACCCTCCATGTTCACCGATAAAGGGTAGCCTATGTCATTTCCATACAGATGGCTGAAGCCTTGGCCTGGGCTTCCCCTCTGTGGGAGAGAGAAACCCCACTGATCAATGACTCTGTTGCCTTTATCCAGGCATTTAAAAGAGTCTTCAACACCCCTGTTCGTGTTTCCTCTGCTGCTGCTTCACTCCTTCGAATCCAACAATGAACCTGTACCACAGGTCAGTATGCTATTGAGTTCCAAACCCTTGCTTTAGAGACGGGCTGGAATAATGAAGCTCTGATGGCAGCATTTTTTCAGGGGCTTTCTGCGCGTTTAAAGACAAACTGACTTGCCAGGACATTCCCAAAGATCTGGAGGAACTGATTTCCCTCTGTGTCAGAATGGACCTCTTGATACATGAACGGCAGACCGAGCGAGACCGCTCCCCAAAACCCCAAGATTTGAGAAACCAATGCAATTAGGGGATACCAAATTACCTGAGCAGGAGAGAACTAGAAGACAAACCAGGGGGTTGTGCCTCTACTGTGGGCTCAAAGGTTATCTTGTCCAAGACTGTCTAAATCAGGAAATCCCCAATGCCCAGTGAAGATAAAGGAATATTCTCTGGAAATGTCTTCTATTCTTCCTTCACCACAACTTTCATGGCTCCTCCTGCCGGTTTCGCTCTCCTCGGGACAAGCTTCCATCTTCACTCAGGATTTTGTGGATTCGGGAGACACAGGAAATGTAATTGACCACGCATTTTCGGAACTCCACTCCATTCCTTCGCACTAAGGAGATTCCAATAGCGGTGGTGGCCATTGATTGAAGACCCCTGATATCTGTTACCATCCCCCACAAGACAAATCTGTGGCTGTTTTGGTTAGGGTACTTCACAAAGAAACACTTCCTTTTTATGTCATTTGCTCTCCCTCAACTCCAGTGGTCCTAGGCATTCCTTGGTTGCGTCACCACTGTGGCGGTGAAGGGGTTAACCAGGCTCACTAATAATGGTTAAGTCCACTTGGTTACCCCTGATCCATGTGCTAAGGTCCTAGAGTGTCAGCTCTTGGACCCAGTTACAAGAATAGCATTACTGAGACTGTGTGCAAATTATACGAGATTAAAGATTTATTTGTCTTTTGCATTTCCTGTGGTGCTGGGACATGGAGATTTCTAGGCTGTAAGTTTCAGGGTAGGTTTGCAGGAGAAGTCTTTACAGAATGTGTCTATGTATCGGGGTTCCGGAGTTCTGTGATACCTCAAGAGTTTGATCCGGGAATCGAGTGAGATTCTCGGATACAGCCAAGCACATTTCTCCGGTCAAACTCTGACTCTGAAAATGTCCTTATGACTCACCGCCAAAATTCCTGCTGCAGCATTACCCAGACAAGGTTAACAGGCATGAAAGGGTTAATGTATACCTGCAATCATACACGGGGTCCCTAGTATATAGAGGGGTCCCTAGTATAAGGATCCTCTGTGGAGCCTGGACAGCGGGGAGGCTTAGTATGCAAAGAGGCAGAGGTGCCAGGTTGGCACATGCCACTTTGCAAAATGAGAAAAGGTACTAACCCGGCTTTACATTACTGGCAAATCGGTGATTGGCTGGAAGGGAAATTCCCACACTCTGATAGGCTGTACAGTTTTGTGAATGGGACACTGAAATTCATAAGGAGCTTTGCAGCCAATCAGGAGGGCAGATTCCAAGCGCCATACCAACAGCGGCAAAGTCAAAGATGCTCTGTACTGAATAGATGCGAGCCGGCTTCAAAGATTTTGACTCAATAATTCTTCTGTCTCACTTCTGAAGAACGTAGCGGTCGCGTCTGGCATTGCATTCCGAAATCAGTTCCAGGACTTTCGTGAGTACCTATCAGTCATTGGAAAGGGCTCCTACAGAGGCCATTTTTGTGAATTTCGTTTGGAGGATAGATTTATTTGTTAGCCCCGTTCCCAGTAAGTGTGCTAACCCTGTAAATTGTGATACATTGTGTGTATGTCTTTTTCTGAAATAAATTACAATTTAGTTACCACCTTGCTTTGCTCAATCAATGATCCCGGTATAAAAAGTTATTGATAAACCTGGTCTCCCGTGACAACCACAACCCCAAAATCGATTGGACAAGCAGTCAAAGTGACAGGCTTAGGACAACATTGAAATGGATCTTGTCTTCCCATGACCTGCACCATCTCTGAAGTTCAATTTAACCCGGAGACCTTCTCGTCATGTCTTCTAGTTTTCTACCAGGACTTTGCCTATGTATTCGACAAAACGCAGGCAGAGGTGTTACCACCACACCGACCTTATGATCGTGCCATTGATCTGCTACAAGGAGTCCTCCCTTTTTGAATTCACACTTATCCCCTTTCAGAACCAGGGCAATGCGGGAATACATTTCGGAGATTCAAGTTCTTATTCGCAAATCAATTTCTCCCACCCCCATGGTCATGCCATTCAGGTTATGCAACGCGTATTTAAAAATGTAATCAATGAGATTTTACAGGATCTACTTGATCAATTTCTCATGGTATATCTGGACAATATCCTTATTTTTTCCAGTTCTTTGTCCGAACATCAGGCGCAGGTTAGACAGGTTCTCCAAAGACTTTGGGATCACTCCCTTTTTGCCAAGTTCGAGAAGTTTCAGTTTGAACAGAAGAAGATTTTCTTCCTCGGATACTTAATTTCCTCCCATGGATTTGAGATGGATCGTGCAAAAGTATCGGCAGTGCTGGATTGCCCCTTACCGGCAGGCCTCAAACCAACTCAACGATTTCTTGGCTTTGCCAACTTCTACCGATGTTTTATCAGGAACTCCTCCAAGGTAGATGTGCCCATTATAGCTTATTAAGAAAGGGGTGAATCCCAGGATATGGCCCTCTGAGGCAATTCTGGCTTTCAAGAAACTCAAGTCCACCTTTTTTTCCCGCACTTGTGTTGATCAATCCAGATTCTACAAATCCCTTCGTGCTTGAAGTGGACGAATCTGACCTGGCAGCCGGAGCAGTTCTTTCTCAAAGGAAGGATTTTAATGGGAAACTCGACCCCTGTACCTTCTTTTCAAAAAAAAATCTGCCACTGAAAGAAATTATGACGTTGGTAATCCGGAACCACTGGCTATGAAAATGGCTCTAGGAGAATGAAGTAGATATCCAAATTGTGAAGGGAGCGATATTCAGGAACACCCCAAAAAAGAAACACAATAATAGTGTAATAAAATCACACAATGATGACTTATTAAAATCTTGGCTCGTATGAATCTTCTACTTACAAGAAGTAAGTGAAGAGTCAGCGTTTGGCAGGATAATGGAGAATCAGCATTGATCAGGAAAGCAGGATTGGATATGTTCTTGGTCAGAGTTGTGGTCATGTGAAAAAAATATCAAGGGAAGACCATAGTGTGGACCAATTGGCACAGGTTTATAAGATAAAAAACATAAGAAATGTACTCACAATATGTACATCAAGTGTAGGCACATAAAGGTATCTTTTGCGGCGGGGTGAGAGTCTGGTCTTTCAATGTGAAACCTCCTCGATCTGTCCGTGGTAACCGGCGTCTGACGTCACATCCTTCTAAGACGGACTGCTTCCGGTACAGCGGAGGACAGGAGCGGATGGTAAGCGGATGGTAAGGCGGCACGAAAAGACTCTTCACCACGATCTTGGAACAGGAACGGTCGCATGTGGTGTACAGGCTTAGCTCTACGCGTTTCGCTGATCTCACAGTCAGCTTCCTCAGGAGCATTATGGCATCCCCTATGGGTCTCTAGCTTATATAGTATGTGCAATTAGCAATTAATTGGCAAATTAATCACAGGTTCTCTCTTAAAGGAGTACATAACCATGTGGTTCAAAATCAGACAGACATTTAAAAGTTTTATTAATAATTCAAAAAATATATCTAAAAGTATTAGTAAGTAATCTATAATATAATATAATATAATATAATATAATAATAAAAATAATAAAAAACTTTATTAAAAAACATATTTCTAAAAGGCTTAAAAAAGATAAGCAGATACTTGTAATGTGGTTCACATAAGAGATGGGAGAGAGGAGACAAAAAGGAGGCATTAATATCTATTCATGAAATCATGTAAGGCATAAATGCTATTATGAGTAATATAGAGATAGAAGAAAGTGCAATTAAACTAGGGGTAATAAACGGAAAGGCTGATCAAAGGAAAGGTGTGATTTCAAAGTCTGCATTGAGTCCATTAGGTGTTAAAGTATTTAATCTGTGGATCCAATACATCTCACGTTTACTTAAATCACTATCTCGGCTACGACCTCTCCAATGTTGGATTACATTTTCAATGGGGGTGAAAATTAGACCTTTGGGGTTTGAATTATGACAGAGAGCAAAATGCTTTGAAACGCTGTGCGTCATTATGCCCCGTCTGATGTTGACCAACCTGCAAAGCCTGTGAGCACAAGCAAACTGATAAGAAAAATTTCAGATCAAATAATAAAAATGAAATTTTTAAGATCAAAGAATATATGAATTGTCACACGGAGTACGTAATCTACTTATTAGAATGCCCATGCGGGCTCCAATATGTGGGGAAAACAAAGGGAGCTATAAAAAAAGGAATTATTGAGCATCTCAGCAACATCAGACGGGGCATAATGACGCACAGCGTTTCAAAGCATTTTGCTCTCTGTCATAATTCAAACCCCAAAGGTCTAATTTTCACCCCCATTGAAAATGTAATCCAACATTGGAGAGGTCGTAGCCGAGATAGTGATTTAAGTAAACGTGAGATGTATTGGATCCACAGATTAAATACTTTAACACCTAATGGACTCAATGCAGACTTTGAAATCACACCTTTCCTTTGATCAGCCTTTCCGTTTATTACCCCTAGTTTAATTGCACTTTCTTCTATCTCTATATTACTCATAATAGCATTTATGCCTTACATGATTTCATGAATAGATATTAATGCCTCCTTTTTGTCTCCTCTCTCCCATCTCTTATGTGAACCACATTACAAGTATCTGCTTATCTTTTTTAAGCCTTTTAGAAATATGTTTTTTAATAAAGTTTTTTATTATTTTTATTATTATATTATATTATATTATATTATATTATAGATTACTTACTAATACTTTTAGATATATTTTTTGAATTATTAATAAAACTTTTAAATGTCTGTCTGATTTTGAACCACATGGTTATGTACTCCTTTAAGAGAGAACCTGTGATTAATTTGCCAATTAATTGCTAATTGCACATACTATATAAGCTAGAGACCCATAGGGGATGCCATAATGCTCCTGAGGAAGCTGACTGTGAGATCAGCGAAATGCGTAGAGCTAAGCCTGTACACCACATGCGACCGTTCCTGTTCCAAGATCGTGGTGAAGAGTCTTTTCGTGCCGCCTTACCATCCGCTTACCATCCGCTCCTGTCCTCCGCTGTACCGGAAGCAGTCCATCTTAGAAGGATGTGACGTCAGACGCCGGTTACCACGGACAGATCGAGGAGGTTTCACATTGAAAGACCAGACTCTCACCCCGCCGCAAAAGATACCTTTATGTGCCTACACTTGATGTACATATTGTGAGTACATTTCTTATGTTTTTTATCTTATAAACCTGTGCCAATTGGTCCACACTATGGTCTTCCCTTGATATTTTTTTCACATGACCACAACTCTGACCAAGAACATATCCAATCCTGCTTTCCTGATCAATGCTGATTCTCCATTATCCTGCCAAACGCTGACTCTTCACTTACTTCTTGTAAGTAGAAGATTCATACGAGCCAAGATTTTAATAAGTCATCATTGTGTGATTTTATTACACTATTATTGTGTTTCTTTTTTGGGGTGTTCCTGAATATCGCTCCCTTCACAATTTGGATATCTACTACTGCTTATGAGGGAATTCGTACAAATTTCCCTGTGAAGGTTGAGAAGAATTTTTTTGAACACCTTACATATTATTGCCTGTACTCACTATACTGTGTCTTAGCGCCTTCTAAATCACTTGGGTTAACTTGCTTTAATTATATTTGATTTGGTGGCAGCTTTACACTTTCATCACTGTTTTTCCTCTAGGAGAATGAAGACATTTACTTGAGGGGGCAACTTCTCCCATCACAATCCTGATGGACGAAAAGAACCTCGAATACATTGAAGGAACAAAGAGACTCGGGACACGTCAGGCGAGGTGGGCACTCTTCTTCACTCGGTTCAACTTTATGACCTCATCATCCAGGATCTTAAAATATCAAAGCAGACTCACTATCCAATCAATTCTCTCCAGATGACCACAAGGAGATAGAGCAGGGGACCATCATTCCATCTTCTCAGATCATCATGGAATACATCTGTTAAGCATCAGTAGTAGTAGGATCTCTAAGTTTGTCTTGCTAGATAGATAGATGATAGATAGATGTTATATAAAAGTATTTTGCTGTGTCCAGTTTATTCATGATGTCATAGTTATCCAAGGCAGAGTGTGCTTTTTATGTTGTTATATGACACTACTCCACATCAAAGCATGCTTGAGGTGTGAAAGTTTTTACAAGTGGAGGTGTGAAAAACCTTTTAAGTGAAGATTCAACAAGCTTCCATATGTACAGATAGCATGGTTTGTAGAACAATAGTACTTTTCTTGTGATTTGTAGAATTATTCTGGAGTGCTGTGTGTGGAAAATTATCTTGATCTCAGTTGGATAACATGTAAAAATGCAGTGAAAGACGGTTATTTGCTGGATAAGTAGGAAAACTGGATGGTGTCTCTCTGCATATGGAATATAGATCCTGAGATGATTTTAGTTTTCATAGTACCTTGATTTGGTGGACTTCATTGTACATGGCTTGCAGCCATAGAGGATTCTTCATTGTAGGTGGAGGGAAAATTTGAATCTGATGCGAAACTCAGAGCAGAGAGCCAATCTTTGGATTTTTAATACATGCAGGTTTCAAATGGTGTGTTGGTGAAGGTAAATCCTTGGGAATTTACTGTGCTTTGAAATTAAATGGAATGTTCATTGTTGTTTTATAGAGAAGATCAGGAGCAAGAAAAAGGTCAGGCAGCCATCTTGGGCACACAATTTTTTTTTTAATATAGTGGTTCCATCATTTTGTTTATTCATTATTCTTTACATTTTGTGTACTGCGGGTACGTTTTGGCCATAGTCTACTATTGAAATCATGTTGTACAGATGTAGCCAGCCTCACTGATCGCAGCCACGTGACCGTGCATGGTCCCGTGACCGCGGTGATCGTGAGCCAGAAGGATTAATGTTGTAAAAGTTCCAATTGAAAAGAAAGGATCCCCCATCTGCAGCACCATCAGCATCCACCTCTCCCAGGACTTCGGCTTTTCTGCATTTTCTCCATGGTGTTGGACAGTAAGGCTGGCTACATCTGTGTATGGACATTGTGTGTGTTTGTATCTTTGGAATTATACATATTTTATTGGTTGCATTTACATTACACATTCTTTTTTAATCATGTTTTAAAACTCAGGAGACAAATGGATCTATTGGTTATATAAACTTTGAATAAAAGTCTGCCTGCAACTTTCAGGTCAGAAGCTTACATAATAAACTTTGCTTTGTTACGGTTTACTGCAATTGACATCATTTGTCGCCAAAACTGGGAACACACAAAGACACAATTATGTAAAAAAAAAAAGATTTCCCCCCAGCAATACAGACTAAAAATAGGATTTAGATTCTAAAGATTGTCCAGTTCTATTATTTTCCATAATGTCATAAAACATACTGACAAATATGTTTTGCAGAACTTTTAGAAGCAAATAGTAAGACACACTTCAGCCAGGTGTTTTCGGCTGTTTTTTGTACATAGATGGGACTGTGTATTTATTATCATGGTAAGTTTTAAATCAGGTTTTTATTGATGTCAGTTGTGGGTAGATTCAAATGTTTACATTCTATAATGTTCTAATTGCCACATATATGTGGCAATAACACTTCAATCCATCATTAATCATTGACTTATTAAAAAGAAGCAGCTGCAATACACTGTAGTTATTGTAACACTTTTATCTGTTCCCAAAAAAATAACAGCTATAACAGTTATTATTACGTTAGATAATGTAAAATCAAATATAATGCACATTATTGCCCATTAAAAAATAAATAAAAAAGCTTTTAGCATTTTCATAATAATCTTGCATTTTGTGGATAGTTGTGCTACACATATATATTTTTTAAAATAAATTAACAGGTTTAAACATACATAAAAGCACTCTATTCACAAAACAGACAATGTGCTTTGTGGATAATAATGTGACAAATAGCCGAACAGATGCAAATCGTGCACAGTGAAAAAATCTCTTTAGGAATTCATCCTTAAATAGATGGCAGCCTACAATAGGTTTCTGAAACAAGTCTTTCTCAACTTAATAAGTATATTGAAAACAAACCAGACAACGTCCCTGGAGAAAAATGGGCTGAAAACCAGTCCCAGAGGAAGCTGAGTCGCGGCTGCAAGGAGAGAGGAACCGACTCCAGCGGCAGAAGGCCGAGCCCCATAACTCATGCAGCAGACAGCAATTATTTAAATAGCCTCAAAGACTAAGCACATTGTAAGTATTTTCTATGGTCTTGCGCTGTTAATACATTTTACTGTATTACGCTATATACTCTCTCTTTGGACCTCTTGCAGTAAAGTCCGATAGAAAAAATCGGCAGGGATTTTAAATCTCAATTTTTGACAGTGTTGCTATCATGGTATGCAGAAAGCTCCAAATACCATTGATGGCAACATTTGCAAACATGGCGGTAGCCAGTGGCATTATGCTCGACGCTCTGAAAACGTTAAAATGGCGTGGCGTGTAAATAAAAGTTTTTGCCATTGTGCGACAATCTCGCGAGACAAGTAATTTCAAGAGCGGCCTATTTAAATGGTCGATTAATTGTAATCTTTCTCTGTGTTGTTGAGAGTGAGTGAGAGACAGACAGAGCTACTGTAGGCGTTTGGTGGGTTTTGGATTGCTACAGTTGTTGTGAATTTTGATTGGCTTGTCTTTTGTTTTTTGTCTTGTGATTTTGAAAGTTTTTTGTGAGTGTGTCCTTTTATTTATTTCTCTGTTATTTGTGAGTGGTTGAGGTATGAACGGGAGGTGTGGGAGTCAGAGAAGGGATGGTGGGGTGACTGGTGGGGTGAGTGGTGGTGCTGATGTGAGTGGTGTTCGGTGGAGTAGACTTGGCAGTGTCCTTGGAAATTAGAGGAGTGATAGTGGGTGGTTGGGTGACTGGTGTAGTGGGTTGACTGGTTGTGGTGGGGTGAGTGGTGGTGGTGGGGTGACTGGTGGTGGTGAGGAGAGTGCGAGGCTCATGCAGTTGTTTCCATTGGAAGAGGGGGAGTCCAGACATCAGCAGCCGAGCTCAGTTGTTGCAGTTGGCCATAAGAAGCATGTCGAAGCAGAATACGAAAAAACTAAAAATGTCCAAACCTTGGAATCTGAAAAACTGAATTTGGAAAAAAGGCTTCTAGAGCTAAAGCGGATAACTGAACACACGTCCCAGCAACTCACAGCTATAAAGGAGGACAACCTCAAGCTGGAGAAAGAGCTGGAGAAGCAGAGAGCCTGCTCCATCACCAAAAATCAGTACTCCCAGGAGAACGAGGCATGGAAAATAGAAGCAGCAGCAATCCTAGCGACAAAAACTATAGAGATCCAACATCTGAAGGATGCGCTGACACAAACCCAGAGCAAGCACCGGGAAGAGATGAAGGCCCTGAGAGGAATTGAATTGGCCGCTGCATTGAGCCAGAAAAGAAGTATAGAAGGACAGCTTCAAGACCTGAGGAAGGACCTGGAGTTTGAGCGTGCTGGCCGCAAGAAGGCAGAGAAACAACAGCGTGATCTAGGCGAAGAGCTCGGAGCTCTGAAGACTGAGTGGGACACTACGTTGGACTCTATTACTGCTCAGCAGGAGGTCTAATGAAGAAAACCTTTAAGAAGAGGTGGATGTGAGACATGTCTGACAAAGAGGTTGGTGCACGGGATAGTGCATGGTCCGCTCACAGGACAGTGTTTCGCTGGGAGGAGGGATATGTGATGCCGTCACTGCCCTCTAAGGGCTAGAATGGGGCAGTTGTGGGACTTTACAGCTCTCATAGAGTTAATCATTCTGAAAAGGTCTGTTCAGCTGTGAGTTAATGAGCTAATTAGCCTAGCCTGTATAGTCAGGAAGTGATACAGAGATTCCCCCCACCTCCCCCCATGCTGCCAGACACACACTGTTGAGAGTTATACAGAGAGGGTGAGAGACGCTGCTGCTATACTGATCTGGGATGGCACACACAGACAGCCCTGTGAGAGACTGAAAGGGGACCTGCTGCAGGTACACTGGGTAAAGTGGGGAAAGAGTTTAGTTCTCCCACGATTAGTTAGGGACTAAGCAGTATTAGTCAGTACTCCTGGAAGGAGTTAGGTCTTTTGTTTCTGTTTTGTGTTATGAGTTAACCCTGTACCTGCTTTGTACCCTGTAAATAAACCTCTGCTTAGAAAGTATAGTGTCTCCTGCCTTTGATCACGACAAAAGATCCAACGCTGGGACTGAGACGTCACAATATATATATATATATTTAGGCACTGTACCATGTATAGGTGTCATTGGATGTGCACTGAGCTTTGTCTGTGTTTCATGTTCTGTCTCTGGTTTTAAATATATTTGCCATGCTCAATAGCACTCCTCTGTTACACTTATACGCTTATATATATATGTTGTGGTTATTTTGGGGGTTCAATATGAGCTTGTAGGTGTCCTGTTTGTAAATGTTATTGCACAGACACCTGAAACAATAATAACATTGAGAGGACAGAAGAGAAAAACAGTTAGAAAATACTGGAGTTCACTTGTAAACAAATACACATTATCAAGGCAACTGTAAACGTTAACACAGCACCATTGACACAACAAACTTTGGTCATAATGGCACTGCCAACAGAACACTTGCTACTACAACTTTCTCCCATCCCTCCAGTGGCTTCTGTACCATTCACACAGACCACCTGTCATCCCTCCAGTGGTTCTAGTACTATTGGCACAAACATCTGTCATCCCTCCAGTGGCTCCTGTACCATTCGCATGGACACTTGTCATCCCTCCAGTTGCTCCTGTACCATACGTACATACACCTGTCATCCCTCCAGTTGCTCCTGTACCATTCGCATTGACATCTGTCATCCCACCAGTGGCTCTTGTACCATTTGCACAAAGATCTGTCATCCTTCCAGTGGCTCCTGTACCATTCACATTGACACCTGTCATCCCTCCAGTGGCTCCTGTACCATTCGCACAGACACTTGTCATCCCTCCAGTGTCTCCTGTACCATTCGCACAAACATCTGTCATCCCTCCAGTGGATCCTGTACCATTTGCACAGACAATTGGCATCCCTCCTGTGGCTCCTTTACCATTCGCAGACACCTGTCATCACTGCAGTGCCTCCAGTACCATTGGCACAGACACCTATCATCCCTTCAGTGGCACCAGTACCATTTGCAAATACCTGTCATCACTGCTGTGCCGCCAGTCATATTAGCACTGACACCTGTCATCCCTCCAGTGGCTCCAGTACCATTGGCACACAAACATGTCATTATTCCACTACCAACAACACCCGAAACAGCAATTGTGCGACTACGAATTGCAAATGTTTTTGGGTGAGGTAGACAACGTACCCAAGATGCACAAAGCACATGCCCAGTGACTAGGTCGCAATGTTTGCTGCATGAAAATGAATGCAATTTTTTTTAGATTTACTTTGTTTGTTGTTGTTATTGGCTCATACATACACAAACTTTCCATTTTAAAAACAAACATTGTAGGTCTAATAATAACATCAGTGCTTTACAAATGTCCATTAATAAATATATTAACATGGAGTATATTTGATTCAATTTATAATTTGGAAAACAAGTGCTGTAATCGCTGAAATGAAATACATTTTTTACAAATACACTAACATTAAATTATATAGACTACATGTAAGGGAGAGAGAAACAGAAAAAGAATGTAGTGCCAAATATGTACAATTATAATCTCATAAATTAGTCTATCGGCAGAATTAATACTACATCAAGCTCTTCTAATTTTCTGTGTAATGCTAATTATGAATACATCTTAAGGAGTCATGGATTGTGTTAACGAACTAATGTCATGACAATATGTATAAATATACTTTCAATGACTTCATTTGTTGACTTCATATGTAGTATTTATGTTCAAATGTCACAGTTACCATTAAGCTTATAAACTCACCATACAATACATTAAAAATACACTCAACATATTGTGTGTGTGTGTGTGTGTGTGTGTGTGTGTGTGTGTGTGTGTGTGTGTGTGTGTGTGTGTGTGTGTGTGTGTGTGTGTGTGTGTGTGTGTGTGTGTGTGTGTGTGTGTGTGTGTGTGTGTATGTGTGTTTGTGTATGTGTGTATATATATATATATAATATGATTATTTACCAGATGTTGGTCTGGGAAAAAGACACAGCACACAGCCAGGTAAGTATAAAAAAACTGTATTCACATAAGGAGTACACGGCACTGCATTCAACGTTTCGGTCAGCAGAATGTGACCTTCCTCAGGGATGTGCAGTGAATGAGTGCCAGTGATACAACATATATACCCAAACAAATCAATAGAAAATTCCACTCACCCGTGTGGGAACTCACAGAGCCCGCGAAAACCGCGTGTGTGTGTTGCCTGTGACCCGCAGCCGAGCCTTGGAACTCACCGCCATCTTGAAAATGCAAGCCCTTCCTCAAAATTACCATATCGTCGCTTCCTTGCTGACGCGGCAGTCTGAGGCCATTCAATGTAACGACGCCGCCACTGCCTAGTGGCGCGCATGCGCCCTAGGTGTGGAGTGTTATCTGACCCCATTCAGACAGCGCTTTCTACTGCGCATGACACAAACTATCGGGCACCGCTGCCACTATACATAATGTGGCCACTGGCGTCCTGGGGTTGTTATGGCAACGCAGACATAGATCTGGACGGTGAAAGGCTGCTAAAAACACTAAACTACGAATTATACTGGGCTGTGGACCAGGGCTATGGTGTAAATAAGCAAAAACAACAAGTCAATCACATACAAAAAATAAATAATAAATAATAATGCAAAAGTGAAAGCGTATATTGTTCGTCATAGTCCCTGTAGTTAATACCAGGGACATCAGTGCATACAACAAATATAATAACCTAATTAGTCACATGTACCATGCCATTCGTTCAGTGCTACACCATGCCCACTGATATGCCCACACACAAACAGTTAGAAAAACACCCAAAAACATTATCATGTGAGGGGAGTGTATAGTGCAAAATATTAGGGACACCATGAAGGAACATGCTCATATAGTTACTAAATAAAGTCATAGGAAACATCCCAATTTGAGATCCTCATTAAGTCCATAAGGTGCAACAGTCTTGAGCTCAAAAATTAACCTAGCCTCATTCTGTAGCAAAAGTCTATTCCTGTCCCCACCCTGTGTGGGTACTGGGACCTGTAGGATTGGCATACACCAAAATGTTGCCAATGAGTGTTTGAGATCTCTGAAATGTTTTGCTACCGGCAGGCATTTGAACTCCTGGTCTTCAACATCAGGCTGTAGCACTTTCCGTATCGTAGATCGATGGATGGCTATGCACTCTTTCAGCATCCTCACCGTTTTACCGATATAATACAAGCCACAAGGGCATTTGATTAAATATATCACAAATTTCGACTCACAGTTCAGAAATTGACGAATCTTAATCTGCGCCCCACAATGTGGGTGGCAATATAAGGACCCACCTTGCATGTACTGGCAGTTCGTACACCCCCTGCATTTGTATGAGCCAGGTTTCTGAGACAGCCAAGTCTTAGCTGGTACATATTTATCCACTAGATCAGCTTGAGTGATCATGTCACCCACTGACGGACCACGTCGAAAACAAAAAAGAGGCGGTTCCTCAAAAAGCTGTCCGATCTTATCGTCATTCGCTTGAACATGCCAATTTTGTCGCATACTTTCTTGAATAAACCTAGATGCAGTACTGTAAGTACTAATCAAACTGAATCTCTTGGTTTGAGCATCCTTCGGGAGGGCGCAAATTAAGGCATTACGATCCAATGCTTTAACATGCTCCAGTGCATTCTTGACATCTGTCTGGCTATATCCTCTATCCAGGAACCTGGTCGCCATGGCCACCAAAGCCTCGTCCACTTTGTCGGGATCGCTAGTAATTCGTTTTACCCTCAGTAGTTGCGAGTAGGGCAAGCCCTTCTTCAGTGGGGCGGGGTGGTGACTGGACGCATGGAGAAGTGTGTTTTTGTCCGTGGGTTTGTGATATAGCCTCGTAGCCAGAGTGCCCTTGAATTTGTACACCATAGTATCAAGAAATGAAATTTCAGAATCGCTTTGACAAAGTGTAAATCTTATCGAGGAGGGAATGTTATTCAAATACTCCACAAAGGGCTTTAGTTCTGTGGCGTAACCACTCCAAATGATAAAAATGTCATCAATGTAGCGCAGATACTTTTTGATGTGATGTGCATATGGGGCATCATGTAGAATGTGGCTCTGTTCATATACATCCATATACAGATTGGCATACGCGGGTGCCATGTTTGAACCCATGGCCGTCCCACTTAGTTGTAAGTAACAAGTCTTCTCAAATTTGAAAAAAATTTTATTCAAAATAACTTCCATGAGTAATAGTAAAAACTCTGATGGTGGACCAGTAGTTGTCGTCATACCTGAGAATTTACTGTGGATTGCATCTAGGCCCTCCCGGTGTGGAATGTTAGTATAAAGGTTTGTCACATCGAGTGTAACCAGAGTACACTTCGAGGGGTCAAAGGCCAAGTTGCTGATATGTGCCATGAAGTCGATCGTATCGTTCACATAGGAGGCCATTTGCGAGACCAGAGGCTGTAGGTAAAAATCCACATATTGCGATAGGGGATGACACAAGGAGGATCGGGCAGATATAATTGGTCTCCCTGGAGGCTGAGTGGCTGACATGTATTTTAGGGATGGTGTACAGGACAGGCATTCTGGGATGTTGCTGGGTAAGGAATTTACTGGTGTCTTCGGAAATCCACATATTTGACACCCCCAGTTGTATAATAGAGTCGATTTCTGCTTTATATACAGATGTAGAATCCCCAGGCAAGCGTTTGTAGTTTTTCTCATCCGCCAACTGGCGTTCAATCTCTTGTTTATAATAGAGATAGTTCAACACAACAATGCCTCCACCTTTGTCGGTGACTCTGACAATAATGTTCTTATTATGTCTTAAAGCCATCAATGCTTGTCGTTCATCAATACTTAAGTTCTGGAAGCTGGTCTTATGGTTCCGTATCTTACCTCGAGTTTCTTTCCCCAAGAGATTCATGAATGTAGCAATGTTATAATTCGACACTTGTGGATCAAATGTACTTTTGGCCTTAAAGGTGGTTGCCGCAGTGTTGGAGATGGAGGGTGATCCAGGTTTGGAAAAGAAATCCTTCAGCTTAAGGTGCCGATGTAACATATATAGGTCCACTTCCCACTTAAATGCGTCTTGTGTGTATGTGGGCATGAATCCTAAGCCCTTCTGTAGGACACTGGTTTCAGCTGTTGTTAAAGCATGATCTGAGAGGTTAAATATTACCGTCTCCTTGGGGGTTCTTTCAATCCCCTTCCCTTGTTGGGGATACGTTCGGGATAACGCCGTCCTTCGACCTCCCCTCCTGATTTTTCTCCGACATCTGCATTCCCCAGAGGTGGCTTGGTTCTTCCGTCTTTGCCTTGGCCTAAAAAAGGCGTCTCCACTGGTGCATTGTCTGTAGCATTGGATTGGTCCGTAGCACTCGTGTTGTATCCTGATTTCCTGTATGCACCTCGCCTTCTTTGAGGTTGACCACGCTTCTGTCCAGGGGCACCCGTAGCTGGATCAATCAGGCCCAGAAGCCACCGATACACCTTTCTGTCCTTGTAGTCAGACTCGACTATCTTTGATTTTTCCCTTTTGTATTTGATCAGATTGCTACGATATACGTCGATTGATGTCTGTAACTTATCTCTCCAGTTAGTAGACGTGTCAGCTTCCAGGGTTTCCCCATGTTTGGAATTAATAACATCTATTTCTTTTTTCATTTTCAGTATTTCTTTACTGGACTGGTCGATGACCAGAATAACCAAATCAAAAGAACATTTATTTAGTATGGCTATCCATCGCTTACAGAATTCTGGATCTGTCCTGCCAATGGTTGGTTGGTTCTTAATTCTAAAACCACAGGGCAGTAATTTTTCTTTGTGGTAATGCGATAACGTGACACCATGTAGGTAATAGTCCACTTCCCTTTTCTTTAATTTAATCAGGTCGTTATACACATCAACAGCCTTCCCAGGTCCCAATACAGATTCAAAAGATTCAGTATAGCGTATCTTGGAAATGTCAGCCTCACTGAAAATAGCAGACTCAGAAACAGATGAACAAACTCCAAACGTATCAGCAAATTCTTTCATGGCAAAGAAATATGAAACTCACCAGCAAACCATTAAAAACGTATATAGCCACCTGTATTGAAAAATACACAACTCAGACCATAGGCAGTGGTTAAAGTTGCAAACCAGAACAGAGGGAAAAAATATTGGCAAGTGCCCAAATCATATAGTATACACAAGAAACAAGGGCAGTTGGCACACTGTAAACTGCTGATCCACTGATGCTTATCCCATATGCACACATGAAATGATTATTTACCGGATGTTGGTCCAGGAAACAGAGACAGCACACAGCCAGGTAAGTACAAAAAAACTGTATTCACATAAGGAGTACATGGCACTGCATCCAACGTTTCGGTCAGAAGAATGTGACCTTCCTCAGGGATGTGCAGTGAATGAGTGTCAGTGATACAACATATATACCCAAACAAATCAATAGAAAATTCCACTCACCCGTGTGGGAACCCACAGAGCCCGTGAAAACTGCGTGTGTGTGTTGCCTGTGACCTGCAGCCCAGCCTTGGAATGCACTGCCATCTTCCTCAAAATTACCATATTGTCGCTTCCTTGCTGACGCGGCAGTCTGAGTCCATTCAATGTAACCGCGCCGCCACTGCCTAGTGGCGCGCATGCGCCCTAGGTGTGGAGTGTTATCCGACCCCATTCAGACAGCGCATTCTACTGCGCATGACACAAACTATCGGGCACCGCTGCCACTATACATAATGTGGCCACTGGCGTCCTGGGGTTGTTATGGCAACGCAGACATAGATCTGGACGGTGAAAGGCTGCTAAAAACACTAAACTACGAATTATACTGGGCTGTGGACCAGGGCTATGGTGTAAATAAGCAAAAACAACAAGTCAATCACATACAAAAAATAAATAATAAATAATAATGCAAAAGTGAAAGCGTATATTATTCATCATAGTCCCTGTAGTTAATACCAGGGACATCAGTGCATACAAAAAATATAATAACCTAATTAGTCACATGTACCATGCCATTCGTTCAGTGCTACACCATGCCCACTGATATGCCCACACACAGACAGTTAGAAAAACACCCAAAAACATTATAATGTGAGGGGAGTGTATAGTGCAAAACATTAGGGACACCATGAAGGAACATGCTCATATAGTTACTAAATAAAGTCATAGGAAACATCCCAATTTGAGATCCTCATTAAGTCCATAAGGTGCAACAGTCTTGAGCTCAAAAATTAACCTAGCCTCATTCTGTAGCAAAAGTCTATTCCTGTCCCCACCCTGTGTGGGTACTGGGACCTGTAGGATTGGCATACACCAAAATGTTGCCAATGAGTGTTTGAGATCTCTGAAATGTTTGCTACAGGCAGGCATTTGAACTCCTGGTCTTCAACATCAGGCTGTAGCACTTTCCGTATCGTAGATCGATGGATGGCTATGCGCTCTTTCAGCATCCTCACCGTTTTACCGATATAATACAAGCCACAAGGGCATTTGATTAAATATATCACAAATTTCGAGTCACAGTTAAGAAATTGACGAATCTTAATCTGCGCCCCACAATGTGGGTGGAAATATAAGGACCCACCTTGCATGTACTGGCAGTTCGTACACCCCCTGCATTTGTATGAGCCAGGTTTCTGAGACAGCCAAGTCTTAGCTGGTACATATTTATCCACTGGATCAGCTTGAGGGATCATGTCACCCACTGACGGACCACGTCGAAAACAAAAAAGAGGCGGTTCCTCATAAAGCTGTCCGATCTTATCGTCATTCGCTAGAACATGCCAATTTTGTCGCATACTTTCTTGAATACACCTAGATGCAGTACTGTAAGTACTAATCAAACTGAATCTCTTGGTTTGAGCATCCTTCGGGAGAGTGCAAAGTAAGGCATTACGATCCAATGCTTTAACATGCTCCAGTGCATTCTTGACATCTGTCTGGCTATATCCTCTATCCAGGAACCTGGTTGCCATGGCCACCAAAGCCTTGTCCACTTTGTCGGGATCGCTAGTAATTCGTTTTACCCTCAGTAGTTGTGAGTAGGGCAAGCCCTTCTTCAGTGGGGCGGGAGGTGACTGAATGCATGGAGAAGTGTGTTTTTGTCCGTGGGGTTGTGATATAGCCTCGTAGCCAGAGTGCCCTTGAATTTGTACACCATAGTATCAAGAAATGAAATTTCAGAATCGCTTTGACAAAGTGTAAATCTTATCGAGGAGGGGATGTTATTCAAATACTCCACAAAGGGCTTTAGTTCTGTGGCATAACCACTCCAAATGATAAAAATGTCATCAATGTAGCGCAGATACTTTTTGATGTGATGTGCATAAGGTGCATCATGTAGAATGTGGCTCTGTTCATATACATCCATATACAGATTGGCATACGAGGGTGCCATGTTTGAACTCATGGCCGTCCCACTTAGTTGTAAGTAACAAGTCTTCTCAAATTTGAAAAAATTCTTATTCAAAATAACTTCCATGAGTAATAGTAAAAACTCTGATGGTGGACCAGTAGTTGTCGTCATACCTGAGAATTTACTGTGGATTGCATCTAGGCCCTCCCGGTGTGGAATGTTAGTATAAAGGCTTGTCACATCGAGTGTAACCAGAGTACACTCCGAGGGGTCAAAGGCCAAGTTGCTGATATGTGCCATGAAGTCGATCGAATCTTTCACATAGGAGGCCATTTGCGAGACCAGAGACTGTAGGTAAAAATCCACATATTGTGATAGGGGATGACACAAGGAGGAATGGGCAGATATAATTGGTCTCCATGGAGGCTGAGTGGCTGACATGTATTTTAGGGATGGTGTACAGGACAGGCATTCTGGGATGTTGCTGGGTAAGGAATTTACTGTTGTCTTCGGAAATCCACATATTTGACACCCCCAGTTGTATAATAGAGTTGATTTCTGCTTTATATACAGATGAAAGGATCCCCAGGCAAGCGTTTGTAGTTTTTCTCATCCGCCAACTGGCGTTCAATCTCTTGTTTATAATAGAGATAGTTCAACACAACAATGCCTCCACCTTTGTTAGTGACTCTGACAATAATGTTCTTATTATGTCTTAAAGCCTTCAATGCTTGTCGTTCATCAATACTTAAGTTCTGGAAGCTGGTCTTATGGTTCCGTATCTTACCTCGAGTTTCTTTCCCCAAGAGATTCATGAATGTAGCAATGTTATAATTCGACACTTGTGGATCAAATGTACTTTTTTCCGCAGTGTTGGAGATGGAGGATGATCCAGGTTTGGAAAGAAATCCTTCAGTTTAAGGTGCTGATGTAACATGTAACATACACTGGCGACACACTTTATTGCAGTGTGGCCAGTACCGCAAGCCGGGAGATTTCCCGGCTTGCAAGTGGCAGCCCCTCGGCGTGCCGCGCGTCTCCGATGCGCGGTCACGCGTCATCGGGTGCCTGCGCCCCCTGCACGCACGTCCAGGCCTCCCCGAGGGAGCCCTGGTGTCCCGCGATGTGGGGGACGGCGGCAGGGGGTTCCGGGGGACCCGGCGGACCCGGAGAGGAGAGGGGGAAGCCGCGATCGGCGGGCCTCTCCTCCGCTGCTTCGGCGCGCGCCCGGCACCCTCCGGCGCGCGCCAGGTAACTGCTGCGGCCGAGAACGGGCAAATGCTCGAATAAACTCGGCCGCTGCAGTATATAGGTCCACTTCCCACTTAAATGCGTCTTGTGTGTATGTGGGCATGAATCCTAAGCCCTTCTGTAGGACACTGATTTCAGCTGTTGTTAAAGCATGATCTGAGAAGTTAAATATTACCGTCTCCTTGGGGGTTCTTTCAATCCCCTTCCCTTGTTGGGGATACGTTCGGGATAACGCCGTCCTTCGACCTCCCCTCCTGATTTTTCTCCGACATCTGCATTCCCCAGAGGTGGCTTGGTTCTTCCATCTTTGCCTTGGCTTAAAAAAGGCGACTCCACTGGTGCATTGTCTGTAGCATCGGATTGGTCCTTATCACTCGTGTTGTATCCTGATTTCCTGTATGCACCTCGCCTTCTTCAAGGTTGACCATGCTTCTGTCCAGGGGCACCCGTAGCTGGATCACTCAGGCCCAGCAGCCACCAATACACCTTTCTGTCCTTGTAGTCTTTGATTTTTCCCTTTTGTATTTAATCAGATTGCTACGATATACGTCGATTGATGTCTGTAACTTATCTGTCCAGTTAGTAGACGTGTCAGCTTCCAGGGTTTCCCCATGTTTGGAATTAATAACATCTATTTCTTTTTTCATTTTCAGTATTTCTTTACTGGACTGGTCGATGACCAGAATAACCAAATCAAAAGAACATTTATTTAGTATGGCTATCCATCGCTTACAGAATTCTGGATCTGTCCTGCCAATGGTTGGTTGGTTCTTAATTCTAAAACCACGAGGCAGTAATTTTTCTTTGTGGTAATACGATGACGTGACACCATGTAGGTAATAGTCCACTTCCCTTTTCTTTAATTTAATCAGGTCATTATACACATCAACAGCCTTCCCAGGTCCCAATACAGATTCAAAAGATTCAGTATAGCGGATCTTGGAAATGTCAGCCTCACTGAAACTAGCAGACTCAGAAATAGATGAAAAAACTCCAAACATATCAGCAAATTGTTCCATGGCAAAGAAATATGAAACTCACCAGCAAACCATTAAAAACGTATATAGCCACTTGTAATGAAAAATATACAACTCAGACCATAGGCAGTGGTTAAAGTTGCAACCCAAAACAGGGAACAAAATATTGGCAGGTGCCCAAATCATATA